>NC_051154.1:306261836-306561836 GCF_013339745.2 Dermacentor silvarum
CCAGCGTGGTCGTTTGAACCCCGGTGCCACGGCGGCAGCCGCGGTACCGGGCGCCGACGCGAAGCGGCGGTAGTTGGGGTGTTGCTACGCTGCGCTCCGCAACACCCCAAATAAAAAAATACTGCTCCAGTCAGGTAGACTGCTCCCTCCCTGATAGTGAGATTATATTTGGATCATCAAAACAGTGATGCGTTTATAATACCACCGATTCCAACAGCACGCTAGTCACCACCAGCCCAGCGTTTTCTCTGTCAACGCCTCCTCCGTTCCAACGGCGGCGGCTAGAAACATGGTACGCGCGAGCGGCGCAGCGTGGCGCCAGCGGTCAAACGCTGTACCTACTAGCAATTGGAAATACGCGTCCGGGCGCCTTCTGCAGCGTTTCCGTTTGTTCGCTGTCGTTCCCTGTGCTTGTATACTTATGACGGTCATCTCAAATACATTTTACGACGTCTTCATTCGCGCAGACTTATTCAAAGAGCTTATTTCCTAGATGACAATTTGTTTCTCTAGGGCAACGCTGCAGTGTCAGCCGAAGGAACTCAGACAAGCCCATTGCGTGTTTTTCCTGTGCGGATGTAGACTTTGCAGATTGAGGGACTAATAAAAAGGCGTAAGTGGCACGTGACTAATAAGACCATAAACACATAAACATAGCACATAAGCATCCAGTTAGGATACCATACCTACATATGACTGCTACATTTACCTTGATTTTAACCTATTAAGGCGTGTTTGCTTATGATGAGTAGCTCATGGTATAATGTCTAATTTTTCATTTCTTCACAGAAACACTCGGCAGTAACACAAGGACCTGACAGTGCAGTTTAGATTCAACCAGCACCACTTGTTCCTCTAACTGCTTCTCAAATTTAGGCCGTTCTTCAGCGGTTAATATCAAGTGGCAGTAATTTCAAGTAAAACTAATTGAGGCTTACAGCTATTTGCAGAGTACGCAAAGGAATGTACCAATATTTATTCATTGTTCCGTGCTACACGTTTAACTCACTTGTGAAATTTACTGCTGCTTGTTTCTTGAGGAACAGACATCACGAATCTGTTTGGCGAACTGACAACAGGCTGCTCGGCCCAAATTTTTTAGTGAGATATGCATTTTGGACCGTGTGGCTGCAGCTAGAGAGAAGCCCAAGTCTCATTCATTAGCAGTATGAGGCTTACTGAAGATATCATTATTCCCCTGTGGAGGTCAAAAATCAAGTGAATTCATTTGAGGCTTGTGCTGTCTTCTCTATGAGGCGGGAATGTGAGGTTCTCTTTTATGTACTCACGAAGCGAGTAGTTCTCAGTTTGTGTAGTTAGACAACGCAGGATCAAGACATGGTAAGGCAGAAGGCGTTTGAATTTTCCTCTTTAGCGCAGCCTAAGTTGCGCTGTATAGCCTCGAGTATACCTTACGCATTGTAATTGGCGCTTAAAGAACTGGTTCATGGTTTCAATTCTAAGTTGTAGTGAACTGATCCGTTTCGCGAATAATGCATGCCTCGCCATAACCACAGTCGGTAGATTTAGTTGCGTAAGGGCTGTGCCATGATGTCGATAAAGGCAACTGAGGGTCACTATGAAACACTTTCTAGCGTGCAATTGATAGGCTCTCGATCTTAACCATGAAACTGTTCTTTCAGGTGATTACTGTTATGGTAATCGTGAAGTATATGGTATTTGTTTCAGAGAACGGTGAAAGTATTAGCGAACGTTTTCATGCAATATGCGTGCCTAAGTCTTCCTTTTACGCATTAATAAAGTAGCCATATTTGACTAGAACAACTCACCATAGTAATAAGAATCATAATAAAAGATTCGCTGTACAGTTTCCTTCTAACACGCATTTATAATATTGACATCAAATACCAATACCAAGATTTTTCTTCCTTGTAAAATGCAATGTCTCTCATAGCTAAGCACTAAGGGTATGTTAAGTGTTTTGCGGAGCATCATACACAACTTCGTGTCTTGAAATTGCAGACATTCTTTTTACGCTAAGTTTATGGACAGACACTGTGCATATACGCATTGCAAAACCAGTAGACCCCTTCAATGCTACATAGCTTGCGATATCCACGCCACAAATTTTCACGACACGCGGTTTAGAAGAAGAAACTGCCGTTCAGGCATGACAGCAAAAAGAAGCCGACATATCCTTCAATAAGTACGGCTCGAGCCACCAATGCGGCAATACCCCAAGCATGCTCGAAGGGAACGAGCGCGCGCAGCAGCCGAGCGAGCGCCGTCCTGGCCGTGACGTCACTCGTAGAGGGCGCCACTCCAACTTCTCGCCGCTATTGACCCTTTTCGCGGCGATCCCGTGGGCGCTGCCATGTTTGATCACGTGGTGACGCGTCCATTGCTTGCCTCAACTGCCTCCGTTGCCTTCTTGTTTACAATGGAAGTGTATGACGCCAGCGCGGCTTAAAAAAAACCTCTGTTTTCGGAGATATCGTAGACGGTGACTAGGTGGACGACATGAAGCTTTGATCACAGCTTCAGAGAACATGCAAAAGCGCTTTCGGAGCTGATTAAGCTATGTCCAAACGGCGCAAGCAGCGTATATGGTGCTTGTTCTAAAAGCGGGGCTAAATATGTATTCCAAGCTATCCAAGCTTTCCAATTATGAATTCAGTGAGGATTAGTGTGTTTTGCTCTTTTTTCTTTATTCGGCAAATATTTTGAAGCAGTGGCTTGTCGGTTTCTGACTCCATGAAGTTCCTCGGTGCGGCCACTATCTGATTATTTTCGGCCTAATAGCTCGCGGGTGCGCTCAGTTCCGATAGATTTGTTCTTGCTGCGCACAAGGCTTGAAACGTGGCTAGTCTGCACATTGCAATACCTTGTAGCAAATGCGTATTATCGCGAGTAACTCGCTTACTCTTGTGGACCGTCACGAAACATTCAGCTTCGACCATTCGTGCGCTATCGATGTAGTACCGTCACTTATTGTGCGTGTATAGTGCGCATATATTCAAGTGTGCACCCATTCACTTATTCTTGACACGTTGGCGAAAGAGTGGGTGTAAGTTTCCGTGCTGGTTGGGATAGAAGTGCGTAATACTGTGCGCGAAACCTACAATGACAGGAGGCGGTGCTACTCCCGTTATCATTGTTCAACGAGCAGTACTCACTCTTGCCGACGTACTGGGGCTGAAGCCCTTTCTTCGAAGGTTAGCAATACAACGCAGGCGGATGAGCAAATTTGTGTTTCCTCGAGGAGAGCCGCACATCTCGAAGTGCCGGAAACACGTACGGACAATTGCAGCAGCGGTCCGCGAACTTAGCCCCACATATTCATTACATTCCTTAATATGCCAGTCACTATTTTTGCAGCCAACTACTGCACACGTCTTCAATCCACAGGATTCAAACCAGAGTGAATGGAGCACAGTGCTTTAGCGAAAACTCAGTTGCATTTCCGACAGCTGATCGCACAGAAGCAAGGTAGAAGCGGTAATGGTTTCGTATTCGTGCGCGGTCGCTGAGGAGAGGTATGGCGCGTAAAGATCAAGGGGCTTTAATGGCGCGCCGCCGTGAGCGCCATCTCGTTTCTCTAAAACAAACTGCTCCGCGAAAAGGGTCAATTAGCGTTGCTCTCCCGGTGTCGACGATGGGTGGAGGTTGGTGGAAGTATGCGTTCGAAGAGATGGAAAATTATTTGCGGCGTCACTGTTGGCTTTCCAAGTAGACCCTTTGCTGGCTGTGCTACGAACTGAAGTAGAGTCGGGGCTCGATTCTCGACACGCATGGCGGCTGCACGGCCGCCATTATCCGCCATGTTCACTATCTGATTGACTGTAGAGAGGTCACGTGCTTTGAAATTTGTGCCGGGAAACGGAAGTTTTTGCAAAATGCAATTTTGCGTTTTCATCAAAATGACGAAACGTGACGTGGAGCTGCAAATTTTATCGAATTATAGTTTTTTCTGGTCCTTGGGACTTTATATTGCGACTTTAGCGCTTTAAAAAGAAAGTGGACAGTAGCGTGCAGAAGCCCGTGCTATGCATCTGCAATTTCGCGAATATGAGGTGGCGGTCCAAGATAGCCGCCATGTCAGTTTGCTCATTGGCTCAAGGAATATGCCGTGAGCAGCGTCACAGGAAGAGCTGTTTTGTAAATGTCAATTTGACGTTGCGTGACATTGCGCTGGGCCGCCATTGCAGAGATTTTGCGCCATAATTTGTGGTGCGACGTGCCGCGCGAATTATGCTAACGAGTGGCCATATACAATGGCGGCAGAGAAGCATGCGTATCGCTGCATTTTCCCCGTCGTTTGTGGCAGTGAAAATCTTTTGTTCATAACGCGTGCTCATAGCATTTGCATCACTAAATAAAAAATTTAATTATGGGGTTTTACGTGCTAAAAACACGATCTGATTATGAGGCATGTCGTAGTGGGGGACTCCGGAAATTTGGACCACCTTGGGTTCTTTAACGTGCACCTAAATCTAAGTACACGGGTGTTTTCGCATTTCGCCCCCATCGAAATGCGGCCGCCGTGGCCGGGATTCAATCTCGCGACCTCGTACACAGCAGCCCAACACCATAGCCACTGAGCAACCACGGCGGGTGCATTTGCATCGCTCTCAGGAGGTGTTGGCATTTGTGTTTTGGACCATTATTTTTATTAAAAACACGTTAATTTGAAATAATATTGGTTGAACATAGCAAACTTTCTGCGACTTTTTGCACTTTTCACTGCTGCCTTTGTATCGTAATCAAGATTAATGACTTTTCGCGTCATCAGAAGCTATGACAACGGCGGCTTTTTAATTTATACAAAGAAATGTTCGCAAGGCGGCGCCTTGAAGTTTCCTCTCGCGGTACGATGGCTAGATGGGTAGGTGTGCCGACCGAGCGTAGTTCCCCACTTCTCCGCATCATGACGCAGAAGTGGCGCTGCGGACAGTATAACGGCTATAGCTGAGCTGCGCGCAACGTCGGCTGCGCTGTGTAGACGAGCAGCGCGTTTAATAGTATCGCTGCCTCTGCTCTAGCTTTGAAGTATGCGTTATACAATGCCGTTTTGAGCAGTGTAGCAAAGACAGAATGGGGAATTTGTTACTGTCGTCTACTCAGAAGACACGATATGCTGAAGTCAATTTTCTAGCTTGGCGATTGATCACATTTATTGGTATAAACGCGGCGCTCCAGCCCATTGCATTAAATACGTAGACGCATTTTTTCCATGGATAAAACAACACTGCCGTGGTTTTATACGGTATATGGAAACGTGTTTACGTGTTAGTAAGTTATAATGTTTCAATTTCGAGAAATCCATCTAATGTGTTTATATTGCTGCCTCAGTTACGGTATTTAAATTTTCACGAGACGAATTGTGTTGGTAAGTGCATATGGTTCACTGTTTGGTTGTAATAAAATAAAGCAATACTTCTTGGGCTAGATTCATGAATATATTTAAAATACAAGAAACGCTCTCACAACTTGAGTCAGCAGACGCACCAACATAGATAGCCTAGCGCCAGCAAGGTCGCAACGTTGGTCCACCACATCATAACATTATTCACAGCACACGCCTTCGCTTCAGGTGATTCCTCTTCTCCCTGTTGCTTTCGCGCGCCATGTTCTTGCCCTTTACAAGAAAGTAAAGGCGTGTAATTGAATAGAACTTCACAACATCGTTTGTGAGCTCTTGCTTGTGCTGCTCACAGACGATCAAATTCGGAGGATTCAGCTGCAGAAAGGATGCAAAGTCGGCGATACTGTTCCTTCGTAACTCATTTAAACTGAAGCACAGCTTGAAGGCGTCTTCGAGCGACGCTACCAGTTTTTTTTTTTTTTTTTTTTTTTTTTTTTTTTGGGGGGGGGGGGGGGGGGCTTCAGAAGGGAACAACAGCCCTGACCTACTCATTCTGTTGAATTCAGTGATGTCCCTGAGCAATCGGAGCACTTGGTTCTTTCCAGGAACTTTCTTGCTACATATGTATATATAGCCTGCCTGATATATAGAATATAAGCCTAGAGTCACTTTTCTTTTCCCTGTAGCAGCGCAGCGGTGCTCGATGTCGCAGGCGCTAAGCACCTCATGTGCGGCTTGCAAATTTCCGATGTCGAGGAGCTCATCGACGTTCGCTTTTCGGTGTACGGCTTGCTCATTAACGTCGCCGATACTGAGCAAGCTAGTGAGCAGCCCGGGGCGAACATTTCCGCTGTCAGACAGCGGAACATTTCCGCTGTCTTTCTCACAAATTTAGAACCCGACTTGCAGTTCGGAGCGAAGCAGTAAGTCTCCTTGGTGGTCTTTGGTGGAGCAATGCCGCCGCTAATCTCGCTGGTCATATTTCCGACCTGAAACATTCCACATCGCTTAGGAACTTGCAAACAGTACGAGAGACACGGAGCTCTTCACCTTTGAAACTGACACGAACAGACGACATACAACTATTCCAATACGGGCTATATTTTTATTATTATTATTATTATTATTATTATTATTATTATTATTATTATTATTATATTTATTTTTGCTCGCCGCCAACCTCTGTAGCAGACGACGCGCGCTGCGGAACCGTTTTACTGACCGCAGCGCCAATTTTGCGTCATGACGCGGAGAAGCGGAGAACTACGCTCCAGACGCGCCGGTGGGCACACCTACCCATCTAGCCACCGTACTCGCGGTGCGAGTAAGCAGCGAAGTGAGCAAGAGAGGGCAGCGCCGTCGCTTGCGTCGCGCAAGCGGATGCCTGAGGTAGAGTGTACTAGAAGCTTCTAGTACACTCTACCTGAGGCGCGCACAACGCTATCGATGATATTCGGCTGCTTCTCAGCCAGACGAGTCGGGCTGAGTCACTTGCGTTTCTCGAGATAGCGATAACGCGGCCTGGAGCGTGTGCTCATCACCACTGGTACGTCGCGTATAAGTTGTCTCAAGGTAGAAAACAAGCGCGTTGGCGCCGATATAGAGGGAGAGAGAGAGCACACGCGCGCGCCGAGACATTCTCACCCGGCGAGTCGAGAGAGATAACTACAGCGTGAGCGCGCGCCAACAGCATGAGTCATCACCCCCCCCCCCCTTGACAAAGCTCCGACGGCAGCGGTCGAAGGTACGAGAAAAGAGTAGAAGCTTCCCAGGCTTTGGCCATGCTAAGAGATCACGACTCCGATAGGAAGGTTCGAGAACGCCTGTGGAAACTATAGAACCGCCGTGCGAGAATCAGCGTGTGGAATTCGAGGAGTTCGAGAGTTCAGTCCGCACTGGTAAAGTGTTGTAACGTGAAGACCGAGCGTCTGCGGAAGAAGGGGATTCCCCGACAAGCTAGTCGACGAGTTCATCGAGCGTCTGCATTTCCGGAAGAAGTTCCTTCTTCGAGATTTGCCCGAGCTACGCCGAGATCGTCTGACTCCAAGACCAACCAGCACGGTGAATACGATTGGACACTTATTAGAGTTCCTTTTCATTTTGTACTTTACGTGTTGGACTCTTAGTGCTTGTCGTTAATTATTTTCTTGTGTTTGTTAATACCCATCTGATTTGTATTGTGTTGTGTCTAGCCTAAGTGTGCACGTGTGTGTGTAACTGCCTTGTGTGAAGAATATATTTTGTTGTGTTTTGACAACTCTGGGCTCTGACTCGGTCTTTGGACAGCAACCGGCGTTCGCTGGCGCACCAGAGGGCCCACTCTTAATTGTCCTTGCTTTCGCGGGATTATTTTCAGAAGCTGATAAGTCGGCTTTGGAATTTGGTCCGGCGTTTGCGCCTCGTTCACGGGGTCGGTGACACTATGCCATGGCTTTTTTTTTTTGTGCATGACAATCTCAGTGGAATGGGCACAGTCCTTTAGCCGAACACACTTTGGAATTTACAAAGTGTCCTTCAATTTCTTTTTGACAAAGATTGTCAAAGTGTGGTTTGAAGTAAACGATGGACTGTTTATTCATGAATTCTTTGTGTCTCTGCTTTTAACAGGAATTCATGAACCCCATGAATTGCTTATGCTTGGCCGGGTCGACGTCTACGACAGTGTTGCCAGGTCCGACGAGGCGGCGTAGCCAAAAGCTAGAGAAGTTGTAGCCCAAATGTAGCCAAACAGAAAAAAAGTGCAAAATGTTTCGTAGCCATATATAGCCATTTTTATTTGCAATTTTATTTGTGCGTACATTTTCACATTCGACTACGCCAATATTTTTTTTTTGCACAACCCGTCGTAACAAAATGTCCGAGCCGCAGTGATGGTCGGCCCTTTACATCAACAAAAGCGACATTACGCTTGCACAGAACACTTTTCGGTTGGCCCCGGAAGCTCTTAAGTTCCAGCGAATTGCTGCAGAGGGCAAAATGAGTGCTTTTATTTTATGACAGACAGTACGAAGTTATTATTTTTAGTTATTTACAGTAATATGAACTACGAACTCTGCTTTTTAGCGGTCGTGAACACAAAATAATGTTCAGCGTCATCGATCTCTCACGCTATCTCTGGCTACGGCGTAGAAGTTCAGCTGTCCAGCGATCTGCGACGGCGACGTGCTCACGGCTTCTTTTTTGATGAGCTAAAACAAGTCTTTCGCGCTGCGATATCTCGCGTTATTTGTCGCATCGTTCTATCTGGTTTTCTCGTTTTTGTTTTTCAATTGACTTGGACCGGATTAGCTGGGACACACAATACCTATATAGTGTCAATTTCCATCAACCTGGCCGCCATCTTAGGTCTCTAGCACGCCAAGAACATGCGTTACGAAAAGGGACAGGCAACAGATGCCACTCACTGTCTGAATCGGTATAAGCGGAGCTTTAAAAGATTACTGCGCAAACTAGCACACTAGTGGAAGAAGCGCGCAGTCGTTTTCGGCGACGAGCACGTCCCGAACTAACTCGCTCGAAGTGGTAAAAGCCGCGATGGCGCAAAAAGAACAACAAATTGATAACAGTGGTAATGCTTTGAAAATCGGTTACTCTCAAAAGCAAACCATGTTGATGGCTAGTAAAGTTTTAGAATAGGGCCCCTAAAGTTCGTGGCCCCAAAGAGCTTTGCGGGTGTTAGCGTTGGGGCATGCAGGTGTGAAGAGTTTTTAGAATAGGCGTTTTGCATTTGCAGCGTCACTATGGCGTCAAAAAAAAAAAGAAGCTGTTATAAATATTAAAATAAAATATACGATTTTATGATAAGAAACGTAATTCAGACTTTCGTGTTTTCGCCTTTAATTACAATTTAGAACTTATTCTATTAGCAGCATGCAACTTGTTGCGCTTAGTTTTGAGGAACCAACTTTACGCACCTTCACCCAGCCAAGTCAATCCGTGATAGGCCTCTACGAGCCATGAAATCGACAATTCAATTCAGAATCAGTGGCGTATAATGAATCCATTTTCATAACACATGTTAGTTGAGAGAAATCGATAACCGCAATCACTTCTAGCGTACGAACTTCACGCATTATCACGAATCGAGCCCAGTTGTGTACTAGTTGAGAGCCGTCCCTTCGATGGGCACCGCCACGTTTGTTCACGAAAGCTTTTGGGGCAGCTTTTGGGGCTCCCACTAAATCGATGAAATAGCGTGCCCTACGCTAAACCCAAACACAGTTCCCGTCTTGCGCATGCGCAGTGGCTTCGACGCTATTTCTTTGAGGCCCCAATACGTCTGAGGCCGCTATTCTAAAACTGTAATAATTGCTGGGCTTTTACGTGCCAAAACCACGATATGATTGGGAGGCACGACGCACTGGGGGACTCCGGATTAATTGTGGCCACCTCGGGTTCTTTAACGTACACCTAAGTACACGGGTGTTCCTGCATTTCACCTTGATCGAAATGCCGCCGCCGTGGCCGGGAATCAAACCCGCTTCCTCGAGCCATCAGCGCGACACCACACAAGCTAAGCTAACACGGTGGGTGAAGTTCGTGGGACATGGTGCACTGATATCATCGTGGCAAACATGTTTCGATATTAGCAGAATGAGTATCTGCATCCATGACGTTACGGCAAACCATCTAGAAGTAAAAGCACCAGAACCCACCTTTGGCTCGGGGTCTTGCTCCCGTTCTTTTTTATACGTTCTCGCACACCTGGCCCACTTCCCCATGCTTTGATTCTCCTCTCTGAGGAGGATCCGATCTCAGGTCCAACCTATCTAAATGAATCTCGAATGTAAGCACGAACAAAAATTCATCTAGCAGGAGAAGGGGAATGGCAGTAAAGCTTCGTGCGAGAAACGTGGAGTATGTCGAAAGCTGTGCCCGGCGCGATACTTCACCCAGAAGACATGGCCATGAACACACTGGAACGTGTCATCCACCCGTGCTTCCCTTCTTTCATGTCGGCGCCACGATCGCCCGATGGCCCCCACCCTGTGTTATTGCTCTCCCTTCCTGAGCATAGCCATGTTAGTACAGTGTACTGTGAAAAACCCACTACTCCCAGGTTCATCCCGATGCCCGGGGATCGGGAGCCTGACGTTCAAGCAGGGTTTAAGTTTAAGTGCATCAAAGATCAAAGAAACCGGCTCAGACAATGGCGCAGAGTGGAAAGGAAAGGCAGTTGGTCATTTCGCCCACGCACACCCGCGCTGCCACGCGGCCGGCTCAGCCAGCTAAAACACAGCCTTCGAGATTTGCTTCTACCCGATCATAATAGCCACCTCTGGAGCGTGGATACGGGCGCCACTTATAGCCCAAACACAGCCAAGTCACAGATTTTCAATAGCCCAAATATAGCCACATAGCCAACTCATCCAAGTCGACGCCAAAAAAGTTTTCCCGTAGCCCAATTTGGCTATATATAGCCCAACCTGGCAACACTGGTCTACGATAGCTGCTTTGTGATCACTGAAATGTACTGATATGTACTCGAGATCTATGGTGGTTGGATATGTTTGGATATGCTATGAGAGTGTAAGGGGGAGAGGCCACAGCTGTGGCGGTGCAACTGTTGCTCTGCGCCGCTGTGCACTCACGTGATTGCTGAGAGAGTGTGAGGGGAAGAGGCCACTGCTGGCACCGTTCCAGGGCACAGACGGTCTCGGACGCCGCCAGTATGAGCCATTAAAGGCTTTCGCCTTAATACAATTATCAATACATTAGAAAGATACAATTGGCATTCAACCTACAGAATATACAGGGACAAGTAAATACACAAGAAATGTAAAAACGTATTATGGGTGTGTATCGAATAAAGTTCTCTGAGGCAATCCCATTTAACTATTGTACGAGGAAGCAGACAATAGACAGGTACGGACGCGGATCGGAGTTGAACGAGGCGACTACAGGTGGCGACACATCAGCGAAAGAAACATGCCAAACCTAGCGGCTGGGGTGCAGTAACGCGGAGTGCCACCATCCGTGCAAAAGTGGTGAAGTTTCCCCTCACCGTATGAAGAAGGGAACACTGTAATCACATCAGTTGGCTCTCCTGTGGTCTCGACACTAAGACGGACCCCCCCATGTGACGCAGCTGGTTCCTCCTAGGACGCAAGTCGAGAAGCTGGGCGTAGCTGATAAAAGTTGTGACTTGAGCAGAAACAGCGCAGAATAACAAGACGTGGGAAAGGACAGACAACGCCGCTGACTAACAACCAAATGTTTATCCTTTCAGTATAGATAGTGCACCACTTTCCAAGCAAAACAGAAAGGATGGAAGGGGAGCATGCGTGGAAGTAACATGGAATGTAATCGCTCCAATAGAAATGATATGTCGTTGGGAAGGAGCGTTTATCTGGAATTGCGTACCGACTAGAGATGTGAGAGCAGGGTACAAAACCGGAAAGATTGGGGAAAAGTACGTGTTTCTTTTTCCATTTTATTGCGATAGCAATTATATGGACACTCCAAAGCAGATTTCTGCCGTCGCCGTCGCCGTCGCCGTCGCCGTCGCCGTGAGGTTCCGTATGACGTCAATGGAGATGAAATCGTCGCCGCGCGCCGCCGAACGCTGTATGTGCGAGTGAAAGGGCGCGAGGGACGCGCGCTTTCACGGGGAGTGAACGCACGGCGGAGAACAAACGCGCGTTCGGTGCCGTGCTCCCTTAAGGGCCGCAGAAGTAGGCGTCTCTTTCCTCCTTTACAATCAGCATATATGTAGAGCAAACGCGCGTTCTTCTGACGCACGAAAGGCCGTGGGGGGGGGGGGGGGGGGGGGAGGGAAGGGAGGGGACGTTTAGCTGCAGCACCAAGTATGTACCTATTTATATCAGAGGCTCCGGCAACAGTCACCAACGCCGCACGCATTTTGTGCGAACGTGGGCAAAACGCCGACGGCGTCGACAACAGTTCTGCGTGTTGCCGGTGCTGCTGCATGTCCAAGTTTATACAGCTGATAAAGCTACTATCATTACTCCGTATAGCTCTCTACAAATTTGCTATCGCAATTGATGCTTCGCCTTTCAGGTGAAACTGCGACTACTTTTTTTTCAGCACGGAGAAAGTGAAAAAAAAAATATTAAAATTTCCACATGCAGTTATACCAGTTACACTTGCCATTCTCTGTGTGCAGCATACGATTCTAGGAGCGGCGATGTTGACCACAACAAAAAGGCAGCATAGTTTGCAAGTGTCTTCATTATATGCTTTCAGTTTCGTTTTGAAAACTTGGCATGCTTTCAAACGTCGCGGAATACACGACGCCCTCTGAGTTTTGGTCCACGACTGGCGTCTGGGACTCCGCGAAGTACGTGGAACCATCAACCTGGTGGAAAGGCTTTTGCAGTAATCAGCTGCTGACACCTATAGCTTGTAGGCTGCTGCTGATACCTTCGCCATCTGCCAGTTGAGAACGAAACTGGTCTTTGTTTGGAAATGTTCATAACAAGCTTCGCAACAGGCTCAAAGTAAACATGTTCGACAAATCGTCTCATCATCGTCATCATCAGCCTATATTCTATGTCCACTGCAGGACGAAGGCCTCTCCCTGCGATCTCCAATTACCCCTGTCTTGCGCTAGCCTATTCCAACTTGCACCTGCAAATTTCCTAACTTCATCATCCCATCTGGTTTTCTGCCGACCTCGACTGCGCTTCCCTTCTCTTGGTATCCATTCTGTAACCCTAATGGTCCACCGGTTATCCATCCTACGCATTACATGGCCTGCCCAGCTCCATTTCTTGCGCTTAATGTCAACTAGAATATCGGCTATCCCCGTTTGTTCTCTGATCCACATCGCTCTCTTCCTGTCTCTTAACGTTACGCCTAACATTTTTCGTTCCATCGCTCTTTGTGCGGTCCTTAACTTGTTCTCGAGCTTCTTTGTTAACCTCCAAGATTCTGCCCCATATGTTAGCACCGGTAGAATGCAATGATTGTACACTTTTCTCTTCAGCGACAGTGGTAAGCTCCCAGTCAGGATTTGGCAATGCCTGCCGTATGCACTCCAACCCAATTTTATTCTTCTGTAAATTTCTTTCTCGTGATCAGAGTCCCCTGTGAGTAATTGACCTAGGTAAACGTACTCCTTTACAGACTCTAGAGGCTGACTGGCGATCCTGAATTCTCGTTCTCGTGCCAGGCTATTGGACATTATCTTTGTCTTCTGCATATTCACCTTCAACCCAATTCTTACACTTTCTCGATTAAGGTCCTCAATCATTTGCTGTAATTCGTCTCCATTCTTGCTGAATAGGACAATGTCATCTGCAAACCGAAGGTTGCTGAGATATTCGCCGTTGATCCTCACTCCTAAGCCTTCCCAGTCTAAGAGCTTGAATACTTCTTCTAAGCATGCAGTGAATAGCATTGAAGAGATTGTGTCTCCTTGCCTGACCCCTTTCTTGATAGGTAACTTTCTACTTTTCTTGTGGAGAATCAGGGTAGCTGTGGAATCCTTGTAGATGTTTGCTAAGATATTCACGTATGCCTCCTATAATCCTTGATTACGCAATGCCTCTATGACTGCTGGTATCTCTACTGAATCAAATGCCTTTTCATAATCTATGAAAGCCATATAGAGAGGTTGATTGTACTCCGCAGATTTCTCGATTACCTGATTGATGACATGGATATGATCCATCGTAGAATAATCCTTCCTGAAGCCAGCCTGTTCTCTTGGTTGGCTGAAGTCAAGTGTTGCCCTGATTCTATTAAAATTATCTTGGTGAATATTTTATACAATACTGAAAGCAAGCTAATGGGTCTATAATTTTTTAATTCTTTAGTGTCCCCTTCTTATGGATTAGTATAATGTTGGCGTTCTTCCAGCTCTCTGGTACACTTGAAGTTGTGAGGCATTGTGTATAAAGGGCCGCAAGCTTTTCAAGCATGATATCTTCTCCATCTTTGATTAAATCTACTGTTATTCCGTCTTCTCCAGCAGCTTTTCCCCTGGTCATGTCTTTCAAGGCCCTTCTAACTTCATCGCTAGTTATAGAAGGAGCCTCTGTATCCGGTTTATCACTATTTCGAATGAAAGTAGCTTGGCTGTTCTGGGAACTGTACAGGTCAGTATAGAATTCTTCCGCTGCTTTTACTATGTCATCGAAATTGCTGATGATATTTCCATGCTTATCTTTCAGTACATACATCTTGCCTTGTCCTATGCTAAGCTTTCTTCTTACTGACTTAATTCTGCGTCCATATTTTACGGCTTCCTCAATCTTTCCCACGTTATAATTTCGAATATTCCTTACTTTCTTCTTGTTGATCAGTTTTGACAGTTCAGCGAATTCTATCTCATCTCTTGAGTTGGACATTTTCATATTTTGTCGTTTCTTTATAAGGTCCTTTATTTCTTGGGTGAGCTTACCTACTGATTGCCTTGGTGCCTTACCTCCCACTTCAATTGCTGCTTCTGTGATCAACCTAGTTACGGTTTCATTCATTACCTCTATGTTGTCTTCATCTTCCTTTTCTAAAGCTGCATATTTGTTTGCGAGCACCAGCCTGAATTCCTCTGCTTTTACCCTTACTGCCTCTAGGTTGGCTTGTTTCCTCTTGACTAATTTAACTACTTCTCTCTTCAAATTGAGAGAAATCCTAGACCTCACTAACCTATGGTCACTGCACTTTACCTTACCTAACATTTCTACATCCCTGCACTATGCTTGGATTGGCAGAGAGTATGAAATCTATTTCATTCCTTGTTTTTCCATTAGGGCTTTTCCAGGTCCACTTCCATGTTACTGCGCTTCCTGAAGAAGGTATTCATTATTCGGAGCCTATTCCTTTCCGCGAATTCCACTAACATCTCTCCTCTTGCATTCCTAGAATCGATGCCGTAGTTTCCAATTGCTTGCTCACCATCCTGCTTTTTTCCCACTTTTGCATTGAAGTCGCCCATGACTACACTATACGGAGTTTGCACCTTCCTCATTGCTAATTCAACATCTTCATAGAACTGTTCTATTTCTTCATCATCGTGACTAGAGGTTGGGGCGTAGGCTTGTACTACCTTCATTTTGTACCTTCTATTCAGCTTTATTACGACGACTGCAACCCTCTCATTATAGCTGTAGAATTCATCAATGTTGCCCGCTATGTTGTTATGGACTAGAAATCCTACCCCGGATTCTCTCTTATCTGGAAGACCTCTGTAGCAGAGGACGTGGCCGTTAGTCAGCACTGTGTAAGCCTCACCAGTTCTTCTAACCTCACTAAGGCCAATAATATCCCAGGCAATGCCTGATAATTCTTCAAATAGTCCTGCTAAACTAGCCTCACTCGAGAGGGTGCGTGGGTTGAACGTTGCCTTGTTGCATGTCTACGTGCAATTAAATGTGAATGTGTAAGCAGCCGTGACCAATTCTAATGCGAGTGTGTCCAGCGAGAGTGACTTGGTCATGGAGTGACATTTGTCTCAGTTATCAGATAAGCAATCTTTCGTGCAAGAGAAGAAGACGTTCATTAATTGTCTTCGCGTTCTCCACGTTATTATGGCATGCATTTAATGATAGTTATTTTTTACTGTCGGAGTTATAAATATAGGCTACTTTAAAGCAAAGCTTTCTTTGCCTCTTCTCCCGACTTTCCGGGCACTGCTGCTGCTGTGATGGTCTTGCCGCGCGTGCCGCAGGGTTTCTTGCAATACCACCAGATGGCGCTCACCTCTTGGTCTCGGAGCAAATTTTTGGATCAAATATACCGTAGCAAATATTCGGAACTAGATGAGGCATGTGTATGCTGCAGTAAAGATCCGGAGACCAGTCAGCACATCCTAATGGAATGCTAAGGGATTCACCCAGCAAGAACCGTAGGTAACGTGCAACTTTCAGAAGCGCTTGGGTTTAAAGTGGAAGGAAACGTCAACCGATCAGCCGTAGAGATATGGCAGAGACGATAAGAGTATTGGTGGAAAAAAAGCCCGACCTGATCTCTTAAAATCATAGGTAGTGGTACAAGGTAGATTTTTTGGGGAAAAAAAGAAAAAAAGATTAATGAGAGGTATACAAAAATGCTAGATAAAGAACATGTACAGTATACCTGATTAACTCAAGCTGGCTAGGTGACTATTTGTCACCGCCCCGTTGCAAAGGGGATGCCATTAAATCATCGTCATCATATCACTAGCGTTACTGTATGTGCTCCGTACGGGAGCAGAGTTGCGCATAGGTCCGCCATCTTGCCGGCCGACGCATCCGCGTTAAGCAGAAAAGCCACTCCTCTTGAATGCAGGATACGGCGCGGCACAGCTGCCGTGTGTGTTTGCTCCTTCAATCCGCGATGGCCAGGTGGCGCGGCGGGCGGCAGTGCAGACCATACAAACTGTATGGTGCAGGCGGAGTCGTTAAGTTGGCTTTCCCTCAAGAGGATGCTTTTTGCGCATGTGACCAGATTTGGCGAATAGGGGTGCGAGCGGCGCGTTCAATCGCAACTTGGTTTGGTGGGAGAAAAGTAGGGAGACCACAAACAACGGAGGACGCTCATAGCATCCGTCCGTCCGTCCGTCCGGATGGATGGATGGATGGATGGAGTAGAAAAATGCTTACAAGATAGGCGAATACCAGACAGTTGGCAACAAAGTAGAATTAATTTAATTTATAAAGGCAAGGGGAAAAAGAACTCACTTGTATAGACCGTTGGTCATTACATCGGTAATATACAGGTTAGCAATGCCGGCGATTAAATCAAAGCTGCAATCATGGGCAGAGAATAATGGCATATTGGGAGAACTTTAGAACGGCTCCAGAATCGGTAGGCGTCTGGATGATAATTTATTTGCCCTTACTCAGTGGGTTGAAATTTCCAAAGAAGAAAGGATACCGTTACATGTGGCTTTTTTGGACATTACCGGAGCGTATGACAACGTAGACCGCAACATTTTGTTGGATATTCGGGAAGGGGAAGGTATAGGCAACGACTGTATACGGCTTTTGAGGGAGATTTACCGAGAAAATACCGTTTGCGTTGAATGGGAAGGGCTGAGGAGCGAGGATAAAGTTGATATAGCCACGCCGTCGTCGTCGTCATCCTTGTAAATATTTTCATTGTATATATATTCTCCCCGTAACAATATCAATAAAGGACTGAGACAGGGGTGCCCTTTATCCCCGGTGCTGTTCATGATTTATATAGTAAGGATGGAAAGGGCGCTAGAAGGAATTAATATCGGGTTCAACCTCTCATACAAACAAGCCGGCACAATGGTTGAACAGCAGCTTTCAGGTTTATTTTGTGCGGACGACATTGTGTTGCTTGCTAGCAAGCAGAGTGATATGCAACGTCTGGGTGATACCTGTGGAGAAAAATGTTACAATTTAGGATTAAAATTAAGCGTTAGAAAATCTGGTTTTATTGTATTCAATGAAAACAGTGAACAGACAGTTGCAGTGCACGTGTAGTGCGTTGTAGTGCACGTTAAAGAACCCCAGGTGGTCAAAATTACTCCGGAGCCCTCCACTACGGCGTGCCTCATAATCAGAACTGGTTTTTGCACGTAAAACCCCAGAAAGAAGAAAGAAGTGTTGATACAGGGCCAGGAAATACCTCGGGTAAATGAATACAAATACCTTGGTGTATGGATAAACGAAAACAATAGATATCTGGAGATACAGGAAAAAACAATAATAGCAAAAAGGATGAGAAATGCGGCCATAATGAAACACAGAGCGTTATGGGGATACGGTAGAGTACGAGGGGCTCCGGGGTATGTGGAAAGGTGTAATGGTTCTAGGGCTTACATTTGGAAATGTGGTTGTTTGCTTGAAGTCAGGGGTACAATCAGGGCTCAATGGCAACCAAAAGTCAGGCGCTTTGGGCGCTCACGGGAAGACTACTAATGAAGCTGTGCAGGGTGAGATGGGCTGGACACATTTTGAATTAAGGGAGGCTCAGAGTAAAATTGATTTTGAAGAGCGACTGAGGAATATGGAAGAAAGTAAATGGGGTGCGAGAGGTGTTCAGATATATGTACAGGCAAAACATTACCTCACAGTGGAGGAAAAGAACTAGGAAGCTTACCGGCAAATATGTGACCGGTATGGTCAGCAACACGGCAACAAAGAACGTCAAACGCAAAGTGAGAGAGGCTGAGACAATGTCATGGGTGGCGGCAATGGAAAAGAAACCTGCTATGACTAACTACCTCAAGGAAAAAACGAAATCAGGAAAGAAACAATTTATGATAACTCAGAGAAGCTCCTTGATTCTTAAGGCACCCTGATCTCCGAAGCGAGATCAGGGTGCCTTAGAACGCGAAGTCATAAATGGAGGTACACCAAGGACGGAGCCGCATGTGCTTGCTGCGGTAAAGCTAGAGAAACGGTGGAACATGTTTTACTTGGAATGTGATGAAATCTACCCAGCTGCCAGTCTAGGCTTTTCTGACCTCCTTGAAGCCCTTGGGTTCAGGGATAGCAAGTGGCAAGTAAACATGTCAGCTGTAGAGATTAGTAAGAGGCGATTGAAGGTTTGGTGGCAGAAAAGTAGGGAGACCACAGACAACGGAGACGTACAAAAACAGAGTTCCCAGTAATGGTTCAAACAATTTGATGATTGGAATTCTTTGTATCTCTGTGTTTTCTCAAAAATATAGGTCAGCCATTTGGCAAAATAATAACAAGAGCTTGGTGGCCAACCCACCATTCTGTTTCAAAGGGGACGCTCGTAGCATACATCCATCCATGCTAGAACACGCACTTATAAAGCGAGATACAAGGAATAAGAAGCATGTGCTTGCTGCGGTAAAGCTAGGGAAACGACGAAACATGTTTTATTAGAATGTGAATATATCTGCCCACGGTAGATTTAGGCACCTCTGGCCTCCTTGAAGCCCTTGGGTTCAGCAAGAGCAGAGGGAAAGTAAACATGTCCGCAATAGAGATTAGTAAGAGGCGATTGGAAGTTTGGTGGAAGAAAAGTAGGGAAACGACAAACAACGGAGGCGTACAAAAAGAAAATTCCCAATAGGGGTTCAGAAAGTTTGGTGAGGGGAATTCTTCGTGTTTTTTTTTTGAGATAGGTAGAACATTAGGTAATATTTATTTATTTTTTATTTTCAATGCTGCTGCTCTCAGCTGAGAGCATTGCAGGAGGGCCATACAATATATGAAACGTTTACAAAACAATCAAATATGTAAAGAAATGTAGGAAAAAAGAGATTACAGTAATGTATTACAACAACAAATACTGATTACATGGATACAGACAGTGAACATCACTCTAGTTTAACTAAGATTTAACAATATTGATACCATAAAGCAACAATTTTACAAAGTATAAAAAAGGTATGCTATCTCGTTGGGACAATTCTAGTTTTTGTTGCCTTCAATTTTATTTGCGAATTCCGAGAACGATTTGGTGTTTGTTATAGATGGGTGCAGTTGGTTCCATTCTCTAATGGCAAGCGGAAAGAAAGAATGCTTAAATGTTTCATTACTGTAAGAATATTCAGTTAGTTTGTTTGCAAGGCATTGGTTGGAAAACGGAGTGTATTTCGACGCGTCTATCTTGAGTTTAATTGTCGGAGTCATGAGGGAGGTAGTGGCCGAATACTGCACCAGGGAGGCCAATTCCTGTTCTGGTGAGAAGTATTCAGGCTCTATAGACTGGGAAGGCTTAGGAGTGAGGATCAACGGCGAATATCTCAGCAACCTTCGGTTTGCAGATGACATTGTCCTATTCAGCAACAATGGGGACGAATTACAGCAAATGATTGAGGACCTTAACCGAGAAAGTGTGAGAGTGGGGTTGAAGGTTAATGTGTAAAAGACCAACATAATGTTCAATAGCGTGGCAAGGGAACAAGAGTTCAGTATCGCCAGTCAGCCTCTAGAGTCTGTAAAGGAGTACGTTTATCTAGGTCAATTATTCACAGGGGATCCTGATCATGAGGAAGAAATTTACAGAAGAATAAAATTGGGTTGGAGTGCATACGGCAGGCATTGCCAAATCCTGACTGGGAGCTTACCACTGTCGTTGAAAAGAAAAGTGTACAATCATTGCATTCTACCGGTGCTAACATATGGGCAGAAACTTGGAGGTTAACAAAGAAGCTCGAGAACAAGTTAAGGACCGCACAAAGAGCGATGGAATGAAAAATCTTAGGACTAACGTTAAAAGACAGGAAGAGAGCGGTGTGGATCAGAGAACAAACGGGGATAGCCGATATTCTAGTTGACATTAAGCGCAAGAAATGGAGCTGGGCAGGCCATGTAATGCGTAGGATGGATAACCGGTGGACCATTAGGGTTACAGAATGGATACCAAGAGAAGGGAAGCGCAGTCGAGGTCGGCAGAAAACCAGATGGGATGATGAAGTTAGGAAATTTGCAGGCGCAAGTTGGAATACGCTAGCGCAAGACAGGGGTAATTGGAGATCGCAGGGAGAGGCCTTCGTCCTGCAGTGGACATAAATATAGGCTGATGATGATCATGATGTTGATGATGATGATAATCTTGAGGGGGTTGTGAAGGAACTGCAATAAGAATTTGAGGCGGGCTTCTCTTGCTCTATCTGCTAGCGTTTTTAGTTTAAAAGCGCTAAGAAGGTTAGAGGGTGAATCTGTGCGCCGGTATCTGTTATGTATAAATCTTATGGCTTTTCTTTGCACTGCTTCCAGTTTTCTTAGTTAGTCATTTTATGCGGAAACCAAACCACGTTGGCTTATTCTAAAATTGGCCTTATGAATATCTTATAGGCGTGCAGTTTAATTGGTGTAGGCGCTAGTTTTAGGCACCTTTTAAGAAAAAATCACTTATGTAGTGCTGCTGCAGTAATGCTATCGATGTGCGGGGTCCATTTAAGGTCTGCACTAAGTGTCACACCTAAATATGACTGCATAAGGGCAGTTACAAGAATCTTTTTTTGTAGTGATCGTAATTACGGCGGATTTTTTAAAGTTAACTGTCATCTGCCACAGCTCGCACCACTCAGATATTGTGTTGAGGGATGCACTTAGGGCAAGGTGGTCTGCATGACTGTTCATTTCCCGCTAAATAACACATTGGTCGGCCAAAAAATTTTGTTAGAATCGATGTTCGTTGCGATGTCGTTAATATAGATTAAGAATAACAACGGCCCAAGGACTGATCCTTGTGGTACACCCGATGACGCAAAAATAGTTAGTGATGTAACGTGTTCAAGGAATACAAAATGTTTCCGATTAAGCAAAAAGTCCTTGATCCAACAGGTAATTGAACTGTTACCTAAAACAGCTTCTAGTTTGACAATTAATTTGTTATGGCTTACACTATCAGAGGCTTTTGATAAATCTAGCAGAACCATATCTGTTTGACTGCGGTTATTCAGGCTATAAGAAGGCCGTGTACAACTTCGGTCAATTGTGTAATGGTTGATAAACCATTTCGAAATCCATGCTGGTTCGGAGAAAAAACATTTACTCGTTCAACGAAAAGTGTAATGTGTTTAAAAATAATATGTTCCAGAAGTTTGCACGATGTACTTGTAAGCGATGTAGGCCTATAATTTGATATCATATCTTTATCTCTGGACTTTTTAGCTAATTTTAGCTAATTTCCAGTCTGACGGTAATTTAGCGGGTTGGAAAGATTTCCTGAAAATTAAGCATAGATATTTGCTACTCCATTCCGCGTACCTCTTAAGAAAGTCATTCGGGACATTATCGGGGCTACAAGATTTCTTAGAATCAATTTTCAACAGAAGGTTCACGATACCGGCATCCGTAATATAATATATAATAACAAGAGCTTGGTGGCGCAACCCACCGCCCCGTTTAAAAGGGGGCGCTTCTGGCATCCATCCATCCATGCTCGCGCGTGCAGATGGGTTTCTTGCAACACCACCAAATGGCGCTCGCCTCCGCGCATGCCGGGCGGTGGCGCCGCGGCTGCGTTTCACAGTTAGTGTCTATGGCACGCGCTGTACTTGCTTTCCTATGCGACAAAAATGCAGGTGCTGGGCGGTGGAGGTCGCGTGCAGGGCTGTGATAGTGTAAACATTACAACCGTCCATAGCCCGAAGAGAGCGCTTGTAGTTGACGTCTCAACAGCACGCTAGTCACGTTTGCAGAAGGAGCACGTAAACGCGCGCCAACAAAATGGCTCCAAAGCGTCCACTCAGCGTCGAGGACACCCAGGCTCGAAACAAGCGTCGCGCGGAACAGGAGCGTCTTCGCTACGCAGGGAAACGTGGTGCAGACCGCGAATGTATGCATACAATGTATACACAATTATAATAATTAATTGAATTACGTACAGCCCCATAATTCAAATAAAGTTCTTCTGCCACGATGCGATGTGGCATGTGAGGCAATGATAATTGCTCAACCCCCCCGTTGGAGATTATAATGACGCACAACAAAGCCTCAAGCAAACATGTCTCCCTGTGTGTTCTGTGGACTACGCAGACAAAACAGCAGCAGGTGCACAAAAGGTAACGTTTAACGCCAATTCACCACTCTTTGTATTGGACGAAACGCTGAAGAAATTACACATTCGCCGCCAACATCACCGCTAATTATCGTCAATCAAAGCAAACAGCATACGAAGCTTCGCTTACATCGATTCCCACAGTGCGTGGGATCCGAACATTTTTTATTGGAGTGTCATTTTTTCTGCAAATTTCCAAAATTTTGCTATAAAAACCGGGGGAAAACGTTTTTTTTGTCCCACTCAAAATTTCCGGAAATGTTGCCATCCTTAGTACCGACTAATCTAAAAACTAAAAGTAATCTGATTTTGTTTAAAAAAAATGTCTGTTAAACTCTCAAGTAGAGTTGCCTTTGTGAAATAGTATCACAAGTGATTTAATGAGTCCTTGCCATGTTAACATTCTTTTGATGTGTTGTTTTTCTGTTGACATATGAAACTACTGTTTGTCATATACTTACATAGTTTTGTTTATATCATTGGTCGACGGCTTCTGGACACGCCTGCATCTGTCTGGATGTGCTCTGACACCAGCTCCCCAGCTACGCATACTAGGCGTCGTCATCACGGCAAATGGCTCAGCAAAAGCTTCGATGCGCGAAATTAGGCAGCCAGCGCACCGGGTGCTTCATCTGATCAGACGCATCTGCCCCAAGGCTGGGGGAGCCCGCACCAAAACTGCCCGTTTACTCGTCCGAACAGTTCTGCAACCTCGTCTTATCTATTCGGCTCAATTCCAGCACCTCACGGCTACAGATTGGGCCCGCCTAGAATGCATCAACAGGGAAGCAATGCGCGGCGTTACCGGTCTTCCACGATGCACGCCAATCCCGACACTTCACGAAGAGGCGCAACTAAACACCATTGACGAGCTGATTCATCAACGCCGTCAAGCAAGGGATCTAAAGCCACCCTTTCTGCAAGCTGCTGCTGACTTAGCGGCATACATGGGCAGTCCTGTTTCTACCTCGCCATCTTTGGTAGACACCCTTCCACCCTGGGACCACCAGCAACTTACTGACAAAAAACCCATCGGCCGCCTCCGAAATTCGGTCCCTCGCCCATCGGCTACCTTCCACCGCCACATGGAAGAAGCCGATGCCGCACTCCCGACAGGTTCACTGGTGGCCTACACCGATGCGAGCTGCACGGACATACAAGTGGTTACGTCCTCCGGGGTGCAAGGGCGCCCATCCATAAGTGCTAATTATGAGTACCGTCTGACAACTCCGGTCCCATCGGTCAGTGTTGAGCTTTTGGCGATACGAAACGCAACAACCATGGTGACAGCTGCTTCCACGTCGCCAGCACCGGTTATAATAATACGCACTGACTCCACCTCGGCCATAAAGGAGATTCGGAAGGTATACAATGCCGACTCTGTCGCAGACGAAATACACCGAATGAGTGCACAGATGCCCGGTCAGATTCGGACACAGTGGATCCCACGGGACACTATTAATACTAAGCATTTACGGCTCTGGGTTCAATCATGATCAAACTCTGTAAAATTTATTGAAAAATATGGAAGAAATGCTTACAATGCTTCGTCACTATTAGCAGTGGAAGGTTTCAAGTATCAGTCGTGCGCGCTCATCATTGTATTTTGACAGTATGGTGCAATCTTAAAAAAGTGGCTCACAGCCACATTCAACGCATGATGCAACGACAAGTGGCTATCTCTTGTTTGCTTACGGACCATATTTCAGTCTTCGCGCTTGCGGCCATTCGCACAGCGCCCCGTTTGTCCGACATAGAAACTTCCCGTTATGTTGTACTGTAAAGTCACGGAGAACCAGCCCAAATTCGTACGCTTATGACAGCAGCTCTGATGTTCTCGGCGAGCAAAGAAAGGAAAAAAAAAACTTTTCCCAGCAATCAGTTGTCACAGGAGGAGGGGGTAGTCGTTATGTCGACACTGCCGCCAGCGAATGCGAAGTTAGTATAAAAGGTGTCAAATTTTATTGTGCATATCTGGGAACAGACGTACTCCGGAAGTATAAAACAAAATGGAGTTGTAATAGGATTGTCTTCAGGTTTCTGATATAACCGTGTACCATAATTAACCGCAATAGTTTAAAAGGGTAATGAGCCTTTTTTGTTTATTCTGTTTTTGTTTACTTGTTCACAAAAGTTCTATCCGACACAGCGCATAAAGCACCTGCGGAGGCAGCATTTACGTGCCTAGCGTAGCCTTTTTACAAAAATTTCTTAACTTCCGCTTCGGGACTTCACAGATCCTGTTATTTCTTCCGGAGGCTCGACTCTGAGATCCAGCCGTAGAGATGTTTGCTCCGCCCAGGCCGATTATTGTGTGCGCATGCTTGTAATATTCCTGAGTAGAAAAGACAACGCTGTATATAGATACATAAGTAAAAAATTAATTCGCTCGGTATGTTATAACGATGCAAAAACACCCGTGTAACCCCAGGTGGTCAAACTTAATCCGGAGTGCGCCACTATACGGCGTGCCTCATAATCATATCGTGTTTTGGAACGTAAAACCCCAGAATTTTTTTATTGTAACTTGAGTATAGTAGCAAACTGAGCGAATTTGTATCGGTTCATTTTGGAAAAAGCGCTTAGAACGAGGGACAAGATGAAAAAGTCGCAGTTTCGCCCGAAAGGCGAAGCATCGATTGCGATAGCAAATTAGTAGACAACTATACCAACTAAGGATCAGGGCAGCTTCGTAAGCACAGCGCATACGAAGCTGGCCGCACAAGTTGCATTTTGTCCACATCGCAGATCGCTTTGAAAATGGCACGCGCGGGCGCGCACTTTTTCACGTAGCAGATCGCTTTCAAGATACGGCACCGCGGGACAAGGTGAAAAAGTCGCAGTTTTGCCCGAAGGCGAAGCCTCGATTGCGTCAGCAAATTAGTCGACAGCTATACAAAGTAAGTATAGCACTTTGATCGGCCGTATAAACTTGTAAACATTGGCATACTAACTCAGTGAACAAGCATGGTGTCACGCGCGCACAAGAAAACGTGAACACATCTCACTCAATGACCGCGGAAACACGCTGTCAAAACGCTGGAGTGAGGAAGCGCGGCTGTGAGCGATTGACTTCGTGCTGCGGCTCGCATCAACGCGAACTAAGCCGCGAAAACACATTGCATGGCGGACTGTGTCCGCGACGCAGATGGCTTTCAAGATACAGCGGCCCGCGTAGGCGCACGCGACCGCCGGGCCCGCCTAGAATACAAAAAAGCGTGTCGTAACGTGTTATTGGCGTTTTACTGGAAAATTGCCTTTCTACGTTATTTCTTTAGTCGGTTTTATAGTAGTCTTGCCAGGAGTGTACGCCACAAAGCCTGATCTGATGACCTTACAGAGGTGAAATGACGCTGAAGATACAGCCAATGGACTGGTTTGTACGTATACTACAGTCGGCCTCCTAATTTTATTGATGGCTAAAATACCACAGTAGGTTTAGACGTTTATACTTCTCGAACACGGGCATTACTGCCAGCAAGCGAAAGCGACGAAGGTGCTCTCCTCAACCCCTCGTGCCCTCTCTTTGCTCCCGCGATATTGAGAGCAAAACTACAAACCAAGCATACGCGCTCGTGCGCACAGTCACGTTTCTTTTTCGCATACGATAAACACTAGTTCACAGCCTCGTGGGTTTCATTCGTAGACGGTAGGGTGAGGTCGCTCCAATGAGTTGCACATTAAAGAATTTTTTTAAGGGGACTGACATATTCCGAAAGTGATAATGGCATAAGAGAACAGCCGAAGAGTAGAATGTTGCTTTATCTCAGCGTTGCCTCACCTTAAGGTGCCCGTTAGGGGGCGCTGCACGAACATTTCCGTCGGTGCTCGCGCGATCAGTGCGATCCCCTTCAGAAGGTCAGTGACTTCCTTTCACGAGCAGAAGCGCAGCGTTATGCCTAACGACCGGTACAAGGCTCTTACCGAAGACGCGCCGGCACAATCGCGGGCTGCCCCCGCTCCATCTGGGACGGGTGCCCACTGTTCGCGACTGCGCGAACTTGCCGTCCGAATACCGCGCAGCCGCACGTGTCGAAGAAGGAGCTTTCGCGACAGCAAGGCTCCGATACTCGACGAAGAGGAGAACTGCCACTTCTCGTGGTCGTCGTCCTCTCCTTCGCCGTCTCCAGAGCCCCGCGGTACCAGACGACAGCTGTCCTGTGATATCGAGCCTTCGCCATCTTGCACGCCCAAGGGTTACCTTGTCTTCGTCGATTCGAGCCCCGAACGCGAAGACAAAAGCGAGAAGACAGTTATCGTGCCACCTACGGACGTTCTGCTGCCATGCTCTCTAAGCTCGAACCTAACGAGCGATTTCGAAAGCGACCCGAAGTGGACTGGCAGCCCTCCACAGACACCTGCCGGCTGTCTCAACGTGACGGCAAGTAGCGGACCCATATGCCGCATTTGTCACGAGGGAGACCAACAGGAATCGCTTGTGTCGCTGTGCAGGTGCTCGGGCACTATGGGCCTCCTGCACGTTTCCTGCCTAGAGCGCTGGCTGAACGCCCGTAACGTAGACTACTGCGAACTTTGCCATCACCGCTTTCCAACCGCGGGCCAAGCCACTTGCCTGCGCCAGTTCTTCCACTGGGCGCTGCACGGCGATTCGCAGCGGGCGGTGCTGGGAGACTTGTTCTGCTTCGCGCTCCTGACGCCGGTGGCCGCGCTCAGCTGTTTCTTGTGCACCCACAGCGCCTCGAAGCAAGCGCTCGAAGGCCACATCATGGAGGCGGCCAGCCTGGTCACCCTGGCCGGCCTCTTGGTCACAGCCTACGTGGCCTGGTCGTTTCTCACAGTTCGCTTCCACTACCGAGCGTTCGCGGCATGGCAGGCAAGGAATCCGATGCGCAGGATCCTGGCACCGCCTTTCGCCAGGGGAGCAGCTGTAGGCGGACACGACAGGACGACAGGTGGTCAATCAGCGGGCCTGCGAGAGCTGGTGGACGTCGTTGCTGGAAGCGTCAACGAAACAGGGCGCACGTCCTCGCCACAGGGTCAAGGCGGCGGCCGACAAGCGCATCTGGAACCTTCGCCGAACGTTTTGCCAGAAGACCTGCCTTCTGCGCTGCAGCAGCCAGTCTACGCGGTTGGCCCCTTTGCAGGCTTCGTGTTTTGGTAGATATTTGTTGTAGTTTTGATAAACATCGTTATTTGTTTTAGCGTCTAAGCAATATGATGCGTTAAGTATTCGTTGTAATTTAAACATTCTTGGCGGACTGTCAGCGCTGTGAAACTTCGCCTGTTTTAACTTGTTTTTACTCGATACGTTCCTGCAAATAAAGACAGCTTGCACGCATTTTAACACAGCTCGTCTCGATATCAGCTCGTTTTTCCGATTTATCTTTCAGTGTTATAAACTATTTCTAGTCTACAGCAGTTAGCACATAACGTGGTGGCGTAGTGCCTTTGACGTTGCGCGTCTAAGCCCGAGGTCGCCAGATCGAATCCCGGCCTTGGCGGCCGCGTTTTGATGGAGGGGAAATGCAAAAATGCCTGTGTACCGTGCATTTTGTACATGTTAAAGAACCCCAGGTGGTGAAAATCAATCCGGACTTCCCCACTCCGGCGTGCCTTATGCTATCGTGGTTTTGGCACGACAGATTTTATTTTACACCAGGAGCTTCACATATCTTAAAACTTATTTGCAAGACTTTGGGGTATTCGCGGTGTTACAGGATTTTGCGCGAGCATGCGAAAGCAGAAAGCTTTTATAGAATTTTCACGTGGCAATGCGGACGCACTTCTCACCGAGCTCGTACCACAACAAGGCGGCCACGTTGACGTCAGTGGACCACAGCACGCGTACTTCGTTTCACTTTCGGGCGGCGACCGTCTTTCAGCGGATTATCGCTGTTATCATTATGTCGCTCGGCGCCTGTCGTGCTCTAACGTTTCGTGTTGACGCAGCTTCCGGACACGCTAGTAACGCGAGATGGCAGTCACGATGACGTAAATGCAAACCATATATCTATTTGTGATAACGCCCCTGCCTTATTTGTGGGATTGCTACATGGTTCCAATGGTATGACAGAAAAAGTGGATACGTTTCAAACATTGTAAATAGTGTGTTAAAATATTGAGGCTCGTGATGTCCCAAACCTTAAGTGATGTCCCACTCCAGGCGCCATTGAAGATTTAATTAGCTCGTCAACGTATCTACAAGAATCCTCACACGGCAGCTGAGGACGGGTACATCGTATGATAAACCCCTAAACACCATAAATAAATGACAAATTTGCAATGGACGTTGCAGCGCGAGCGGGAACTGATGCTGGCCGCGGATTTTCAACCTTATCGTTTATGCAAACTCCTGCAGACTTACGTGATTTTTTTGAAGGCTTAAAAATCAATGCAGACCTTTAGTGGATTCGTTACGATTTCAATCTCTCTGTGTATGGCTGCTAAAAGTTTTCTTATACCCATTCAAATTCCTTTTCTTGGTATTTTTTTTCGTCGCGTAGAGTCAGAATTGGCCAGGAACGAGTTAATGCTCGTGCTAATTTGTTAGGAAAGCGCACGCGAAATTGTAATCGCTGCAATTGAACATGCTGCAATTGAATGCCCACAAAATCTGACGACCCATTCAGACTACGCTGTTCTCATTTCACCTACTCGCGGTCGTAAGCGTCCTAGTCGTTGTCACGCTTTGTTAACATTATCTGTGTTTTTATTTGTTTGTTTGAAAGACAGCGGATAACTTAAGCGCGCAACCCTAGTTCAGGTCCACCGAGACAAGGAAGACCTAGTTCGTCAGCCTTGTCTGGAAGTCTAACATGTCCTAGCAGTGCCCTTATGATGCCCGCCTGCCACACTTCCAGGGTCGTAGGTCTACGTGCAGTAATATGTGACTGAGGCTCTCGTGGCCGGCTGCGTCGCCACCCAGACATAAACCTGGGCATTATTTAGTCAAGCAGCCGCACGCCATGCAGGTGGGAAACCCGCCCTTACCCAGTATGCACTGTGTTTAATGAGAGGGTTGGCAGAGAATGTATTTGCGCATGCCCGAATAGGATTACCTCCCGTCACGTCACGGAGCGGGATGGATTATAGATAAAGTCTGTGGTTGGTACGCAACTCTTCCAATCTTGTGCGCCGGTCCGAACGCGCTAGAGCTTGTAGTTCGGTACGCTTCAGTGAATCTGGCCATCACAGGAGAAGAGCCCGGGATAAGCAATGTGGCTGCTTGGGCGTGTTGGCAAGACATGACTATAAACGTTAAGCACTTTAAGCGCATAACCAAACGCGGACGGTGAAAGAAGACGGGAGACACACGGGCGCTAACTTGCAACAATTTATTGAGAACTGCAAAGCGGAATATAAAGGCATATCTTGGCCCTACATCACGCAAGCGCAGCCAGCAAAACAATCAGTGACGACGCAGGTATTGCAATTCCTTCGAAGATAGAGCAATCGACGGCTTGGACACGCAGTCATCCCCTAAACTATCAATCATCTCTGCCTCGACGATTTCACACGTCAGTTGGCAGCTGCTTCTCGTGACAATGGTGCATTTTATTGCGATAGCAATTATATGGACACTTCAACCTGATTTCTGCCGTCGGCGTCGCCGTCGCCGTCGCCGTGAGGTTCCCTATAGATAAAATCTTCGCCGCGCGCCGTATGCCCGAGCGGAAGCGTGTGGGGACGCGCGCTGTCACGAAGAGCGAACGCACTCAATCTCCCACGCGCAAGCAAGGAAGCGGGAAGCCAGCGCCGGAGGGAGCGGGGGGGGGGGGGGCGCACTTCTACTCTGCCAAGAACCGCGCTCGTCGCTCCGCCCGCACCGTCTCTTATCTCCCCACGGCTCTGACCTTTATGCGCCGTGCATTCGCCGCTCAGTTTCCGTTGAAGCGATAGACCGCACGTACCTTCGCCGCTGCGGCGTTTGCGCTTGCTGCCAGCGTTTTGACAGTCGTTGTCTGCAGTCATTCAGTGTGATCTATTCATGTTTGTTTGTGCGCGCTCAAACCACGCTTGTTCATTCAGTTAGTAATAGTCGGGCCACATTTTCCAACGCAGGCTACACATGCAATGCTGCCCGGATCGGCAGTGCAGCGCTACAGGTGTGTCCCTTCGCACGCGCTGCCCACGCGAAGCGCTTCTCATCAACACCACCGTTTCACACGCGCCTTCTCGTGGTCATCGAGTCTCTCTTCATGTCGGTCTACTTAGGCCGCAGCACACCTACTTACTTAATCAGCTCTTGTTTACTACAATTCATATTGCTACCAAAGCCGCTCACCTTACTTCGTATGACATTGCTGTTTTGCTATCGCATTCATTGCTTCGCCCTTAGGGCGAAACTGTGATATTTTTTGATAGATTGGCACGCAGCTCGATTTCACACAGAGGTCTGCACTTTGGCTGGAACTGGGAACAGCACTACGATCATCACTAGATTCACACTTCCTACAGTGCACATCATGAAACCCTCCGCACTTGTCCACATTTCTACGGTGTTTTCGGAGGCGGTCATTTACACACCTCCCACTTTGACCTATACAGGGTGTCCCAACTATCATGCATCAAGACTTATAAATATGAAAATGCACGTAGCTGTACAAAACCAAAGCAAGGTTGTTTGCCGTTGCTTGGAGATACTCAGATTATTTTTTGCATTCCGCCTAATTACATAATTAATCCTAATTACTCAGAACGGTTTGTGCGTGAGCTAGTTGGCACGGATCATTCATTCTACGTCTTAATTAATGAACTTCTCAAATGTTATTAAATGAAAAGTGCCAATGAGTAAAATGTAGAGCAACATGAAGAAATTGGAGGACGCTTAAGCTTCGCCTTTAATAGTGGAACGCATAGCGTTATCGGGCCCCGTTCGCATCGCATTTTTCTTTGAGTGAGCTTCACTGCCACACACCCTGCGGGAAAGCCAGCTTACAAAAACCAAGCTTACACCGATCACCTTGAAGGTGGCTTCACTTTTAAACACAAATGCATTGCTGGGAAGACATTCTTTCAGGGGCAATATAAGCCGTCTTATATCAAAATGTGAAGGCCCTAGCTAGGCCCTTTTTTATTACTTTGTTAATTGTTTGCTGTTGCTCCGAGGCGCGCGCATGTCCAAAACGCATTAGGAAGGCTAACCGCCGTATTCAGAAATGCAACTTAGCTTGAAGCCCTTGCTTGACTTGACTTAAAGGACGCCTGGCGCGAACATGCCCAGGACGCTCATTGCGTTTGCTTCGGTACGTTCACAATAGGCGTCACTTAAACGAAGTCAAGCACGGACTTGAAGCGAAGTTCCATTTCTGAATACGGTGGTAAGTCCCAGTTTGACCTGCCATAGGGTGCTTTGGTATCCTCTTCCCCACGGAGCGGTGGGGGAGGAGGACATCGAGGCACCCTAACCTGCCAAGGACGCGAGCGCCATCTGGATGGTGTTTTAGCAAGTAACCTACCCGCGCGCACAGCTATTGTATGGTATAAATGCTGGAAAAGGGGTTTGTGTTCGAGTTCCCTCGTAACAGAATTCTGTTTTCTCGTACATTCAAATTACAATCCGACGCCATAATGTGTGCAGGCTGTGGTTAAGTCGTACTTTACAATTTTCTGATGGATATTACTTTAAGAAATTAAATTTTTGTTCACTAACGCCTTGCACCACACGGAGGGACTGCGCGGTCGGGGTGGTTCGGGATGATTTACTTGGCCGGGCAATGCCCCCGACGCTGACACCGGATTTTCTGCGACACGGGACCCTTAACGCAATCGCGTTAAAACTCCCGATACAGCTTTCTGTTGCTCAATACGTGCTACATAAAAGTGTTTTCCAAGCACGAGAGAAACCTGCGAATACACGCACAGTGCCTCGAGCGGCCAGACGCATGGCAAATTTGCGTGTATTCGCGGGCTCCTTTCACGCTCAGAAAAACACTTTTACGAAGCCCGTATTGAGCAACAAAAAACTCTACCGGGGGGGGGGGGGGGGATTTCGTCTATGCTATGTATACACGACTGATTCCGCACATTTGACGAACTTGTCCTTGTGCTTATTTTTGCACTCAAGCATGTGAGAGGCGCCGGGACTGGTCATTCGGCATACTTTTTGAAGCTTGTCAGGAGCGGAAAAAATAACTTGAACATTCGCCTTTTGCCCAATCTTCTTAGTATATATATATATCTGTATATACCAGGTATTCCATTTTAATATTTCTGTTGCTAATATATTTTTTAAAATCTTACGTGATGAACAACACAATTCTAATCCATCGACCTAAATTATTCGTCAAGGTGAAATTAGTTTCACGAAAGTAATCTTTTCAATCAACCGGTAAATACATTGCGGCTCTCATTGTGACTGAAGCCAGCAAGCTCTCGTGCACGTCCACATGAAACAGAATTTTGAAACTATAGCAGTAGCTTTGAAGCTGTCAAACGTGCCCTAAAATGCGCTGTTGTTCCCCTCACTTTTTAAGAAAACGCTGTCTTAAGCACTGTAGGACAAATTTAACTGGAAGGCCCATACATATTGCCGCAAGCTTCACTGCAGTTATGTCTAATCTCGTGTCATGTGCGGAATTGCTTATTTAAAATGCAATATTTATTGCTATAGTGATTACATGGACACTCCAAGCGCATTTCTGCCGTCTCCGTCGACGCGCGACCGCAGGGAGGGAGAGAGCGCGGGAGGGGGGGGGGGGGCGGCGTTTTACTCCAGCACCAACTGCGTACTTAGCGGGTTGCGCGCGCCTATCTTGAAAGCGGTCTGCGGGTGCCTCATACCTTTGTGCGTGCGGTGTTCTCGTCGCTCAATAGGTGACCCGTAAAATAGCGAGGGATTGTGGGATGCGCCATCTGCCAGCTGCTTCCGGTTCGAGTCAGCGCAGCCGCCGCCACCGCTTCGCCGTTGAATTCCATTGATGCGCTTGCAGTCCGTTCTTCTTTCTGGGGTTTTACGTGCCAAAATCAGTTCTGATTATGAGGCACGCCGTAGTGGAGGGCTCCAGATTAATTTTCACCACCTGGGGTTCTGTAACATGCACTACAACGCAAGCACACGGGCGTTTTCGCATTTCGCCTCCATTGAAATGCGGCCCCCGAGGCCGGTATTCGATCCCGCGAGCTCGTGCTCAGCAGAGCAACGCCTTAGCTGACTCAGCCACTTGCGCTTGCAGTCAGGCTTTGTCCCACTCGAAGATTAGCCGGTTGCAGTTGCCTAGCAAAGCCATCGTCGGCTGTACGTTTAGCCGTTGGCTGCTCAAATTCCAGCGTTAAAGGTGAACGCATGTAATTACTGCCTTGCAGCAACCCTTGCTGAGTCAGCTGTGCACAAGCATCAGAGGAATGGCTGCCACTTCCAAAACTGTAACAAGGCAGAGACCATCCGTGAACAAAAAGAAAATGAACGTACAGTGCCACTTATCAGGGGGCGATTAGCTCTGTAAGGGCCAACACGGAATGATTCCCCAAGATATTTCTTCCTCTAACACATTGGCTCAGTCAACCAGAACTATCGCAATACTCGCATGCACATATAGAGGTATTATGAAACGAGGTTTTACGGCGCGAATTTAAGCGGGACACAGCGAGATACATACATAATTCTTGTAGCCAACTAGTCCTTCTTAGCTCCTTCAGCACATATAGAGATAATGCGCAGCAGCACGGCGATACGGCTTTTGTTGACAAAAAAAGCGAGAACGTCTAACTACGTACCGCTTCAAATGAACCTAGAATTTCGACCGAGAAATTCCGTTGACAGCGCGAAAAGTTATCATTTTCAGCGCTAGCTGCGCCGTTATACCGACGATATCTGTTTCTAGCTACGATCACAGAACAGCATGCACCGCTGTAGCCATCGCCTCAGCACCCGATTTTCTAAGTTATGCTTCTATAGGCTTGATAAATTCCCGGGTAACGATAACTTTTTCACCTCTCTGACTGACCCGCAGGCAGAGCATTCAGTGACGGTGTGTCCAAGCAACGGCAAATGTCGGAGAGCTAAACCTGGCAGAAAAAAAAAGGCCACCGAAACGAAAACCAGAATTTCTTTATGAATAAAAGCGTATCCTTGCCTTTATTGGCTCGTCATCGTCGCGCCCAGAGTGAACTGAAACCTAGAAATCAGCTGCATGAATGGTACGACATTGCTGGTCGACAAAGCGGACGGAAAGCTTCGCACGACTGATCGACAGTTGAAACCGCGTAGAAAAACACGTGCGCCGGGCATGCTGCCGATGCCGCCGCGTCGTCCGTCGAACCGGAAGCTGCTAGCAGACGGCGCGCCCCACAATTCCCTGCGATTGCTCATTTTACAGGTCACCTATTTTCGTTTAAGCGATAAACAGACGTATGCACCCCTAAGTCCGTCGCTGCTGCTGTTGAGTTTTTATTGGCCATTGATGTCAGACCAGTGTTTCTTTTTCTTTTTTTTTGAGCTGTGTGCCTCTTGCTTTGTGTACACGAGTGTTTTTTTTTTGTGGAACCATGGGAGATAAGAACTCTGGTGGCATAGGCAATGCTGCAGAGGCCCTAGCTGAGACGCAACCTAACAGCATTAAATAGGTCGTTAAGTTTTTACCTCATCTAGTGGGGAGACTCGATGTGCTTTCAAGAACTGAAGTGAAAGGTGAAATTGCGAAGGTCGCTTCCTCGAACACTAATATATTTACTGAACTTGGAGGTGTTCCAGATGCTATTACCTTCATGAATGAAAAAAGTTGTCGCAGTTTCACCTGAAAGGCGAAGCATCAATTGCCATAGCAAATTTGTAGAGAGCTATACGGAGTAATTATAGTAGCTTTATCAGCTGTATAAACTTGGACATGCAGCAGCACCGGCAGCACGCAGAACTGTTGTCGACGCCGTCGGCGTTTTGCCCGCGTTCGCACAAAATGCGTGCGGCGTTGGTGAGTGTTGCCGGAGCCTCTAGGCACTTGGTCCCGCAGCTAAACGTCGCCTCCCTTCCCTCCCCCCCCCTCCCCCATGGCCTCTCGCGCGTCGGAAGAAGGCGCGTTTGCTATACATATATGGTTATTGTAAAGGAGGAAAGAGACGCCTACTTCTGCAGCCCTTAAGCGAGCACGGCGCAGAACGCGCGTTTGTTCTCCGCCGTGGGTTCACTCTCCGTGAAAGCGCGCGTCCCTCGCGCCCTTTCACTCGCACATACAGCGTTCGGCGGCGCGCGGCGGCGCGCGGCGGCGATTTCATCTCCATTGACGTCATACGGAACCTCACGGCGACGGCGACGGCGACGGCAGAAATCTGCTTTGGAGTGTCCATATAATTGCTATCGCAACAAAAAATTTAGCTCTTTAGGACTGACGTAAAGGCTTTTCGCAAACAGAGAGAGAGACGCGATAAAAGTTGAGAGTGCGCAGTGCCGCAAAGAAAGCAAGGAACTGCGCAGGGGCCTGAGGCAAGCTAGGCGGGAGATATTGGTGACTATGACTCTGAGCAAGCTCGACTGAGTAATTATGGGATATGGTTATACGAGTTTCCGCAGTAATACATGTAAGTGCAGACTCATTAGCAACATTGCCTCCATCTTGATGGGCAATACCTACGCCCCGTGATGAGTCTGCACACTTTATGAGCTGTGGACATGCAAGAACCACCCACACTTGAAAAGAAGCTATCATTTACAGAAAGGAATGCAACCGGCTGACTTCACTGCACAATTCTGATCTGCTTTTGTTTAATGAGTTATGTACTGCTTATAAAAACAAGGTGTTTGCCTGCTTTTCGCATTATTGCATGTATTTTACAGGAAGTAGCGACAGAGAAGCAAGAAAAGGCAAGGATGTTTATGGCGAAGTAGTTTCTTTGAGTACTGCGATATGTTACAACCAGCATAAACAAAAGTAATTCGATGTACTGAAGTAAGCGAAATACGCAATTACCTGTTATTGCGAGGTTTAATACAGATGCAGTAAGGGGACAAACTCTGCAACACACTGAAGGTTTATTTGTTTTTCTGTAGGAGAAAAATGATACATCAGAAGAATGAGAAAAAAACTGTTTAAATATTGCTTGGAAAACAAATTGACAATACTATTTATTCCCAGTCAAAGCCTTAACTATGCTATTGTAGAACATTCATTACGATATATAGTTTGCACGTTCGCTTTGCGAGCTTGATAAGCAGACGCGTATCGCAGCGGAAGTAACAGAAACTTGAAATGAGACAATTCATTGGGGAAAATGCGCATGAAAGCCCAAACCAACCGACTGCAACTAAATGGTTGTGCCTATAGCGTGACCGTAGCATTTGTCTGCAGTTCCATATTCTTTAAATTGTTCCGTCCGTAAAAGCATACCACGCTAAAACTGTGGCGTTTTCGTATATCGCGAGTTGTCTCTACAACCAGAAAATGGGGACGCCATTCGAAGGCCATGCCTTCCCGTGAGGCACACCTCCGTAGTATTTACTAACTCGCAGCGAGTGTGAATAACGGAAAATCACGCAAAACTACATACTATCAGCACCCGAAGCCAACATAAAAAAAGCGTCGCGTGATTAGCAACGTAGCGTGTCAACAAACGCATACAAATCACAGAACCGAACCTGACCTGCGAGTTTTTATCTGCACTGTTCGCGTGTCGGTGCTGATGGTACGTACCGATTGCGCAATCCACGGCTCCACTGTTCGAGGCTTGTTGAGCCAACATTTATAGACAAAAAAAGTATCTATAAACGTTGTGTTGAGCGAACGACGCCATTTTCCAAAACAGACCGCGAAATAGCTCTCGGCGTAATTTCGACGGAAAATCGCAGCGATCGCTGCGACGTTGCGACGCTGCGACCAACCGGTTGGTCGCAGCCGAAAATCGCAGAATCGGCCTTGCGACTGCAATTTTCGTCGCATGCGATGGAAATCGCACTTCCGGTGCGACGAAAATCGCACCATGTGACGCCTTAATGTACAAACACGATAACATCGTCACCGCTCGCCGTATGCTGTATGAGCGAGTAAAAGCTTGCGAGGGTCAGCCGACGATCGCGCCACAATCTCGCGTGCGGGAAGGAGAAATGCGGGGCGGAAACGCGCCGTCTTCTGTCGCACGCGAGGGACGGGGGAGGAGGAGGAGGGGGGGGGGGCGTTCTACTACGGCGGCTGCTACGTACGGCGCATGCCGCGCGAACGTCGTATCTTGGCAGCGATCTGCGACTTGGACGAAGTGCGCGTACGCGCGGGCCTCATCTTCAGAGCAATCTGCCATGTGGACAAAGTGCACCCAGTGCCGGTAGCTTCGTAAGCGCTGTGCTTTCGACGTTTAGTTCGCGTTGAAGCGAGGGACAGCACGGAGGTCAACTCGCTCGCTGCTGCTGCAGCGCTTCCTGTCTGTCGCGTTTTCACAGCGAGTTTCCGCGGTCATCCAGCAAGATGTGTTCATGTTTACCTGTGCACGCGTGACGCCGTGCTTATTAATTCAGTTAGCAAGCGAATGTTTGCAAATTTATACGGCCAATAAAGCTAATATCCTTACTAGGTATATAGCTGTCTACTAATTTGCCATCGCAATCGATGCTTCGCATTTCGGGCAAAACTGCGACTTTTTAAACAAACTATTGCTTCAGGATGCGTTCGGACGGATAGAAAATAGCTAAAATAATTCGACTAGTTAAGTCCGGCAATTCATCATCTGTTTCTAACTAGAGACCCATTTCACTGCATGACCCCCCGCAGGGGCGTCTGCGTCAGCAGGCGTTTGGTGTGTTGCGACACCACGGACCCGAGCACACGGGGGTTGGACCCTCCCACGCGTAGCTGTGCGTGGCTTAGCCGTGTCTGGGGAAAGGGGGATCCTGGAGGTTGAGCTAATGCCGGGTGTATGGACCTTTAAGGCCCCCCGGCGGAGGCAACACACCTCTTTGGCCTCTGCTTCACATAGACGGCACCCCCGGGCTGACCCACCCGGGGGAAATCGGTAGTCGCCTTTTCCTGTCCTTCTCTTCAATCTTGGTCTTTCTCTCTCACTTTCAATCTATCCTGTCTTCTTTTCTCTTCCATTTACTTCCAGCATTCCTGGCGGCGAGGGTTAACCTTGTGTGTTATAACCACCCTTGGTTATACGTATTTGGTTATAGCGGGTACGTACAGCTGGCGTTTGTGGGACTTGTGTTTACAGGTCCTACATCGTCCCCTTGTTGGGCTCCATGGTGGGTGGCTGGCGTTCCTGCCGAAAAATTATTATTTTTGATGGCTTTTTCTTTCCCTGCATTACCTGATCGCCCCCTTAAGCGGGGGCGCACCGAAGATGTATTCAAATTTTTTGGCCGGCAAACTGAAAATTTCCCTCGATTCCACGTAATTCATTGTGAAAAACCCGAAAAGGCGGTGAGAACGATCTCACCTTTTCTTGTTTCAAAATGCCTGACAGAGACAATAGGGGCCGGCTACAAAGCTACGAAATTGACTAGCGGCGACCTTCTTCTTGAACTCCGAGATATCAAACAACATGAGAAACTGCAGAACCTCGTATCAATTGGAGACTTTCTTGTCACTGTGACCCCACACCGCACTATGAACACCAGTCGTGGTGTTGTTTCGGATGATGATTTGATGGAGCTAAGTGAGGCAGAACTATTAGAGGGATGGAGTGACCAAAATGTGATCAATGTCAGAAGAATCAAGATGAGGCGTGACGGAAAAGAAATTCTGACCAAGCATCTCATTCTAACCTTCGGCTCAAGTGTACTGCCCGAGACTATCGAGGCAGGCTACATAAAGCTCAGAGTCAGGCCGTATATCCCTAATCCCCTGCGATGTTTCAAATGCCAGAGGTTTGGCCATAGCTCACAGAGCTGTCGAGGTCGAACTACTTGTGCCAAATGCAGTGCTTCTGAACACACATCTGAGTCGTGCAACAATACTCCACATTGTGTAAACTGTGATGGCGAGCATGCCGCATACTCGCGGTCCTGCCCATCCTGGAAAAAAGAAAAAGAAATTGTCACGATTAAAGTCAAACAAAACATTTCGTTTAAAGAGGCACGAAGGCAGGTGTCCTACCTCCCAAAAACCAGCTTTGCCGATGTGACGCGTCAGGGGGCAGCGTCGCAGCGGCTTCCGGCTGCCGTCCGGCCCACACGTAGTGAGCCGGCGGTGAAGCCATCTGCCCCCTCGGCGGCTGCAGCTAGCACTGCTCCGCCATCCCAGAAGGGGCCATCGACCTCCGGGCTGGTGGCCTCCAAGGTCTCGTCCCTCGAGATGAGGCCTTCACCGCGAACAAACCGTTCTCAAGAGCGGGTGTCCAGCGCTCCGCAAGAGCCGATGGACACATCCTCCAGCCAGACGGCGCAGCCAGCGCCAAAGGAGCGGCGAGAATCCCTCGACCGCTCCAAAAAAGAAAAAGCCCGCATCACAGGGCCCGACAAGGGCTCTGTAAGTTAAATTAGTCTCTTTTTTAAACACACAGCACAAAAAAAAACACTTCCAACATGAATACACAAATAATACAATGGAACGTCAGAGGACTCCTACACAACCTCGATGACGTCAAAGAAATCCTACACAGGTTTAATCCTAAGGTGCTGTGTGTTCAAGAGACACACCTTAAACCTACACAATCAAACTTTCTCCGGCAATACGCCATTTTTCGTAAAGACCGCGATGACACAGTCGTGTCTTCCGGTGGTGTGGCTATTATAGTCGATAGAGGTATTGCCTGCCGAGAACTAAAACTCCGTACGCCCCTAGAGGCAGTTGCTGTTCGCGCGGTGCTGTTTAATAAACTAATTACTATTAGCTCTATATACATCCCGCCGAATTATAAACTCCAGAAAACCGAATTTCAAAACTACATTGATGAACTTCCGGAGCCATACATAGTTGTCGGGGATTTAAACGCGCATAACACTTTGTGGGGAGACAGCCGTTGTGACGGAAGAGGGCGTTTAATAGAAAATTTTCTTTTTTCCTCGGATGCATGTTTACTCAATAAGAAGGAGCCGACGTATTATAGCGTTGCGCACAAAACCTACTCCTCAATAGACTTGAGCATAGTATCCAGTACACTAATACCTTACCTTGATTGGAACATTATAAAGAACCCTTACGGAAGTGACCACTTCCCAATAGTCATAAATGTAACAAAACAGACTGAATGCTCTCCACATGTTCCCCGATGGAAAATTGAATCAGCAGACTGGGTTCTCTTCAGAGAAATAACATATTTAGCTAAGGGTGACATTGCAGGTTTTAACATAGACGATGCTGTGGTCTACTTTACAGGCTTCATAATAGAGGCTGCCACAAAATCCATCCAACAAACTAACGGGCTAGCCAAAAAGCGTCGCATCCCATGGTGGAACGACGATTGTAGAAAGGCGCGGAAACAACAAAACAAGGCTTGGAGATTGCTTCGCGACTCTCCAACTGCCGAAAACCTCACAAATTTCAAACAGACCAAATCCCAAGGCAGAAGAACACGTCGACGTGCTAAGAGAGATAGTTGGGAGCACTATCTTTGCAGTATAAATTCCTATACAGACGAGAAAAAAGTGTGGAACAGAGTAAACACATTAAAAGGACGTCACACAAAATCACTCCCCTTGGTAAACACAGAAGGTGATAGCCTGAAAGATCAGGCTGACTTCCTGGGTGAACATTTTGAACGCATCTCCAGTGCATCACACTACACAGAACACTTCTTGAAGTTCAAAGAACGCGCAGAGCGACAGCCCCTCGAACGTAAATGTACGCAAAATGATACATACAATCGACCATTTTCTCTCGCTGAACTTAAGGCATCTCTAAACTGTTGCAATAACTCCGCACCAGGTGGCGACCGTATCATGTACGAAATGCTTAAGCACCTGCACCCTGAAACCCTTAAAACACTATTAAGTCTTTTCAATGCCATGTACGCAGCGGGTTACATTCCATCTTCGTGGAAGGAAAGTGTGATCATCCCTATACATAAACAAGGCAAGGACCCATCCTTACCCAGTAGTTATAGACCAATAGCATTGACAAGCTGTATTTGCAAGTTATTTGAAAAAATGATAAACCGGCGCTTGATCTCTGTGCTTGAAAGTGGCAAAATCCTAGACCCCTTCCAATGTGGTTTCAGGGAAGGTATGTCCACAACAGACCACCTTGTTCGCATTGAGTCTTATATCAGGGATGCATTTATACATAAACAGTTCTGTCTTTCAGTGTTTCTTGACCTAGAGAGAGCTTACGATACAACATGGCGCTACGGCATTCTCCGAGATCTCTCTGCGATGGGTGTCCGTGGCAACATGTTAAACACAATCGAAAGTTATCTATCGAATCGCACATTCCGCGTAAGAGTGGGTAACGCTCTTTCTAAGTCATTCACCCAAGAGACCGGTGTGCCACAAGGGGGCGTGCTTAGTTGCACACTATTTATTGTAAAAATGAGTTCCCTGCACACAGTCATCCCACGCACTATGTTTTATTCTGTTTATGTCGACGATGTGCAGATAGCCTTCAAGTCATGCAATATTGCCATCTGCGAACGACAAGTGCAGCTTGTAATAAACAAATTGTCCAAATGGGCAGATGAAAATGGTTTTAAGGTAAATCCCCAGAAGAGCACTTGCGTACTCTTTACTAACAAGAGAGGCGTAATGCCAGTCCCAAGTATTGCAATCAAAGGAGATGCGCTCTCTGTGAGCAGCGAGCACAAGTTTTTAGGATTGATTTTAGATTTTAAACTTACGTTTATTCCTCACCTTAAGTATCTGAGGGCAAAATGCCTGAAGACAATGAACCTTTTAAAGCTTCTGTCGCGTACGACTTGGGGTAGTGATCGAAAGTGTTTGCTTAACTTGTATAAAAGTCTTATCCTGTCACGCCTTGATTACGGATCTATAGTTTACAATTCAGCAACGCCCAGTGCATTAAAAATACTAGACCCCGTCCACCACCTGGGTATCCGTCTCGCGACCGGTGCTTTCAGGACAAGTCCAATCCAGAGCTTGTACGTAGAGTCGAATCAGTGGTCGCTTCATCTCCAGCGGTCATACAACAGTTTCACGTATTTTCTGAAAGTACAAGCAAACATTAAACATCCTTCTTACTCAACTATAAATGACATGACCGCTGCCACACTCTTCCATAATCGACCTGCAGCAAGAAAGCCGTTCTCTTTGCGTGTAAGGAATCTTAGTGAGGAAATGGGTGTTCCGCTGCTTGAACAATGTCCTATGGCTCCAGCGAAACTGTTGCCGCCGTGGCACTGGCAACTCATAGAGTGTGACACATCGTTCCTGGAGGTCACTAAACATGCGCCAGAGGCACACATTAAAATGCATTTCTTAGAACTCCAATCTAAATACTCGTGTACACAGCTTTACACAGATGCTTCCAAGTCACATGCCGGGGTATCTTATGCAGCCGTCGGCCCATCCTTTTCGGAATCCGGTGTACTCCACCCGGAAACGAGTATCTTTACGGCTGAGGCCTATGCACTATTGTCGGCTGTGAATCATATAAGGGCATCAAAACTTCAAAAAGCAATTATATTTACAGACTCCCTAAGCGTGGTGAAAGCTCTGATGTCACTCTGCAAAAACAAAAATCCTGTACTTACTGAGCTCTATTCCAGTTTATGCAGAGCGTATATATCTAACCAGCATGTGACTATATGCTGGGTGCCTGGCCATAGAGGCATTGAGGGTAATGTGCTTGCAGACCAGTTGGCCACATCAACTACATCGCAAGCTATTAATCCTGCGGCTACTATTCCTCCCGCAGATCTGAAGCCTTTTCTGCGAAGAAAACTGCGAGACCACTGGCAGCGCTTGTGGGACGCTGAAACAAATAATAAGCTTCACTTAATTAAGCCACAGTTAGGTTTCTGGTCACCCGCAACGAAAACACGACGAACTGATGTCCTGTTCTGTCGTCTAAGAATAGGACACACATATGGTACTCACAATTTTCTGTTGAATGGAAATGATCCTCCAACCTGTGGTAGATGTAGTGAGAGGCTGACCGTCCTCCATGTCCTCGTGGAGTGCCGGGAAGCCGAAACAGAAAGAAAGAAATATTTTCCACAAGCGTACCGATATCATGTCCCGCTTCACCCCATTATGTTTCTTGGCGAAGAACCGATTTTTAATGCCAAAGCAGTCGTCGATTTTTTGAACGATGTGGTCCTGCATGTTATTAGCCCAACTAGTTCGTAGCGCATCCTCTCTCCAGAGGATGCCGCTGTGATAGTTTTTTTTATAGCACATGCCTCCAGGCCCTTGTGGTTCAAGGGCTCTGTTTAGGCAGTAGTGCTTCTTGCCAATTACTGCATCTTAAATATTTTAAATATCGTGTCATTACCTCTCAATGCATTCTTCATTTCATAGTACACCTCATGTCATTGCCATGATTTTAGTACATGTATATTTTACGCATTTTACAGCGATTATTTTTAGGCCCTTTTACAGCCACGCTTCATCTACTTCTCAGAATTCATCGCCCCACTGCACATTCACAAACACTGGCATGGCGCTCTTTGGCCACAACTGGCCCTTGCGCCATAAAACACCACACATCATGATTTCACTGACCAGTATACTATGTAAACTATTAGAACACAGTATATCATCAGCAATATGAAATACTTAACTGAGCACAATCTTCTCTTCGTTAACCGTGCATGGGGATACACGGTCCTTCATGCGAGACGCAGTTATTCGAGCTAGTCTCCGACCTATACCAAGCTATTAACGACTCATCACAAATAGATGCCATATTTATTGATTTTGCGAAGGCTTTCGACAATGTAGTTCACAACTGTTTATTATTGAGACTTGTCTATTTTAATATAAATAGTAGGACTACGAACTGGATTACTAACGTTTTAACTAATCGGTACCAGTTTGCAACTGCGCAATAAATTTTCTCTGCGATCACTAGTAAAATCCGCGGTGACGCAGGGCTCTGTATTGGGACCGATTTTACTCCTACTATACGTAAATGACATCAGCACTAATATTAAATCTACAGTTAGACTATTTGCAAATGATTGCATATTTTATAGTCGAATAATTAATCCTTCCGACACTCACACTTTGCAATTTGACCTTGCGAAAATGACCGACTTGGAAATAATTTGTTTCAAGAACTAAGGCTATAGTTTTCACTATAGGGCTACTAACCCCAAACCATTCCAGTACTCGATAAATTGCATCATTATTGCAAATTCACACACAAGAAAATACTTGGGAATTCCTTTATCTTCAACAGTTTCATGGAATCAACTCTTCGATGCGATTACTAGCAGTGCGTGCAAAACTCTTGGCTATATCAGGCATAATTTCTATTCGGCCAACAAGTCTATTTAACTATTAGCCTATAGAACACTGGTTCGTTAAAAAATGGAGTACACGTCTTTTATTTGGAACCCGCATCAGTCGTACCGCATCGATTAGCTCTAGTCAGTTCAAACAAAGCAGCCCGCTTCATTGGGAGAAATCACTCTCGAACGTCTAGCATCACTAACACTAAAATACATCTAAATCTGCCCTCACTAGAAAATCGAGGATTGATAGGACTTCTTTTCCATTTTCTCAAGCTTTGTCACTGCAGGACGTGTTTCAGCGCATGCCACATCAGGCCCACAAATCGCATATTCCCGCGCCTGGATCACCAATTTAAAGTGCAGCCCGTTCTTGCGCGCGCTAACTTCTTGAGTCCCTCGTTCAAGGCGTCAGTGTGTTCTTGTGCTTCGCTTCTTGTCTTACTCTTTTGTTTCACCATATTTTGGCGTTCCTTGCGCACATGGCTTTGTTTCAGGTTTGCACCTAGTTCCTTCTTCTGCTTAGTTTTTATTGCGATAGCTATTATATGGACACTCCAATCGCCTTCCTTCCGTCGCCGTCGTCGTCGCCGTGGGGTTCCGTATAAAGTCCAACGGCGATAAACTCGTCACCGCACGCCGTATGCCGTATGTGCGAATGAAAGCGCGCGAGGGACGTACGCTTTCACGGAGAGCGAACGCACGGCGGAGAGCAAACACGACGTCTCTAGTCGTGCGAAAGGCCGTGGGGGGATGGAAGGGAGGGGAGGCGACGTTTAGCTGCGGCAATGCGTATCTTGCGACCGGGCGCAAGGGGAACTGGCGACTCAATCTCCTACGCGAAAGGAGGAAAGCAGGAAGGCAGCGCGGGCGGGAGGGTGCGCGGCTTCTGCTGTGCTTGTGTACTTAGCGCGGCTGAGGGCTGTCGCGCGCACCGTATCTTGAAAGCGATCTCCACACGGCTCTGACCTTCGTATGCGCTGTGCTTTCGGCCGCACAGTTTCCGTTGAAGCGATAGACGAGGCAAGCTAAAGTTTGCTCGCGTGGCACCAGCGCCGAATACTCCCCTGGCGGAAGGATGGAAGTGTCGAAGGTCGCCGCTGGGCCAGCGTTCGCCCGTGTTCTCTACGGCGCGAGCGATCGTACGCGTTGTTTTCGCGACGGCGAGCGCGACCTCATCAACCAGGAAAGGTGGCACGCAATACTGCTGTGTTGTTGATTGCCACAACAGCCTCGAAAGGTCGAAAGCCGCCCGTGAAGTCTTAGAGAATTCCGGGGAGGTGGTACGAGAAGGACAGGCGACAAGCGTGGATAACTGCAGTGCGCCGAGTCAAATAAGTTACGCACTTTCACATTCGCGTGCAATATCACGGCCGCTCGATAAAAGCGCAATTGTATTGCGCCTGTATTTAGCGCATAGCCGTTTGTTTAGACGTGTCGCGTACTTGAATCGTACAGTGACATCCGTCGTGTTAGCTTAGCGGTAAATGGATACGTGTTGCGCCGCTAAGCTCGATGACGCGAGCTCAATTCCCGGCCACGGCGGCCGCATTCCGATAGGGGCGAAATGCAAGAATACACTTGTTACGTGTACTTTGATTTTTGTGCACGTTAGAGAACCCCCGGTGGTCAAAATTATTCCTGAGACCCTCCATTACAGCGTGCCTCATGGTGATATCGTGGTTTCGGCACGTAAAACCCCCGTATTTAATTGATTGTACTGTTCATTCACTCGCGATCGGCAAGGACGAGGTCAAGAGAATTATATCCCTTTCTCAAACACTACAACTTAAATTGCTAGTTGTGCCGGCAACAAAAGGGTCCGCGCGCTACTTGTCTTTTGTGTGGTGGCAATCCGTATTTAATGCAAGCTGCGGTCATCGCGTGCGTCGGTAAGCGGCAGATCGGAAAGCAGCTGCCCGATACGTGCGCATTATGTTTGTTGCTTGGCTAGGTTCACAATATCCAAGCATGCTTTAAAGTAATTGTCACCTTGCACATTCTTCCTTCTTCCCTCTTCCTGAGAAGAATTTTCGTTTCGCGTAGTAGCCGGTCATCGGTGTGAGCTTACTTTAGCTGCGGCGGGGCATTCGCCCGACGAGAAAGTAGATTTGCTTTCATGAGGCATGTATCGCTAATTCTTGCGCTCGTGCTATGGTCCCAAGGTAATTGCTGGTTACCGTGATCTGGGTTAATTTCGCGGAGCAGTTTGTACGAGCGATTTCTCATGAGCAGTGAAAGATGCCTTGCTCACTAATGCAATAAGTTGCCATGACTCTAACATCTGGATTGAATAAGACATGCTATACATTAAATATTTATACAGCATGGTTTAAGTCATTATGCGCATATGTAGTACGTATACATCGTTAATTAATTTTATTGTCTTATTGGTGCCTAATGCATCTGTTCTTTCTGTGCTGACAGTGCGGATGCCACTCCCTGGGAGCAATGAGAGCAGCCGCGTGTGCGCGCCCAGCGACCAACGAAACCAACCGCAATCGTCACCGTCTCTGCACATCTCTGCAAGCATGCATGACCGCTTTGTGACTGCACCATAGAGAAATAAAAGTGACTAAATGACTGAACTCGGGGGTGTACCTCTAACTCGATGTCGTATACAATCTTGTTGGACACCTCCGACACGCACTTGGCTTTCACTGTCACATCACCGCCCACAATTTTTCAACACCACACACGTGTGGAAGCAGACGCTCTGCTTTCTTGAGGTTGCCGCCACGAAAAAAACTGTTGGCGTCGGCAACCGTCTTGAAATCGCACTGCAGTCTTTGCATCGCTGTTCAGCAAGCAGGCGATCTGCCGCCGTCGAAAACGGAGCGCCGTGAGCACGAGCAGCGAAGGAAAGCGCGGGCGAAACAATGTAAACAAAGCGGAGACTGCACCACGGCGCGACCGCGCTGCTTGACATTTCCACATTGGGGGCACTGTCAGGAGGCGCAGTAGCGCCTTCTGGTGATCGTTTTCTCGTCTATAGACCATACGAACCTTCGGTCACTGCTCCTGCAGCGCTTGCTAATGCCAGCGTTTTGACAGTGCTTGTCTGTGGTCATCGAGTGTGATCTATTCATGTTTGCTTGAGCGCGCTGATACCATGCTTGTTAATTCAGTTAGTAAGCGAATGTGTCCAAGTTTATGTAGCCCCTAAAACTGCTATCGCTACTCCGTATACTCGACTAGTAAATTTGCCTACGCAATTGATGCTTTGCCTTTCGGCCGAAACTGCGACTTTTTTTTAATGCGAAGCATTTCTTCGCGAACATTTGCCACTTTGACAGTATCTATCTATCTATCTATCTATCTATCTATCTATCTATCTATCTATCTATCTATCTATCTATCTATCTACTATCTATCTATCTATCTATCTATCTATCTATCTATCTATCTATATCTATCTATCTATCTATCTATCTATCTATCTATCTATCTATCTATCTATCTATCTATCTATCTATCTATCTATCTATCTATCTATCTATCTATCTATCTATCTATCTATCTATCTATCTACGTCTTGGTGCTCTCATGGTCGTTTCGTTAACTTGGTAGGTACCAAAACTGGCAAGTATGACAAAATGACAATAGTATGGCAAGAGTGTATGACGAACATAAATGATAGGTCATGAAATGAATGTCATTATATGCGTGTTATGTAGGTCAGGAAACAGCCGCCTAAAATGACAATGACAGAGTGAAAAAAGATTAACACTCAAAAACCACTGAAATGGGTTCGGACATGGGTACTAAGTGAGGAGGAGGAGGTAAAACTTTATTTTCGTCAGATGCAGAGTTATTTGAATTACTGGGTTTCTTCTGCTAGGCGGCGTGAGGTGGCCGTAAGCCCTTCACTTTCGGCGATGTCCAAAGCCCAGTTGACGGTCCGCAGCTGCACCACGGGATCCGAGCTGGATACCGCTACCACCCGAGTCGGAAGTGTTATTAAGTTCGAGTTCCACCCTAGGTTTGAGCCCGGGGCAGTCGCTTAATATATGTGTCAGGTCCGCTTTATAGGCGTCACACTTCTTGCATTTAGGTGAGAAGCAGCCCGGATATATTAGCGAATACTTGTAAGGGTTGGCAAATGAGTCAGTCTGCAACTGTCTCCAGATGTGCTCGCAACCAATGTTTCCAACCAACATGCCGAAAAAAGCATTAATCTGCTTCAGAATGAACGGAAATATATGTATAGCTGCCATCTCCAAAATCTCGTCCGATACACACCACGACCATGAGCACAAGAAACAAAGAATGAAAACACGAGAAATATAGAGTTTGGCGCGCTCGATTTCAAAAAAGAAAAAAAAAGTACGCCGAAAAATTTCCCGTAATTTGGTTTTAAACTGGAAAGGGGTCAGTGAAAGCAAATTTACTAGAGAGCTAATCCGGCGATTGGCGCGAGCCTTCGAGCCTAGATGCGCTTTGATGCATGGAGTCTGGCGAGGTCAAAAGGCAGTGAGAGATAAGGATTAATGAAAGGCCGGCAGGTTAACCAAGACTGAGCCCTGTTGACTATCTTACACTTGAAAAAAGGGAGGAAAAGAGTAAGAGAAGAGTCAATCGCGGGCTTGCACCAACGACCAGTCTGTTCTACTGGCGCAAAGAGTTCTTGCGTGAACAGGTGGCTCGCGAGCTGTCTCTTCTTCCTTGCACTGCCAATGCATTTGAGCACCTAGCTCCAGCGATCCACCAGGCCATCAAGCAGCAGGTGGCCGAAGTACTCCCTTCAACCTGTTCAAAAACTTTGGTGCTAGCGCCCTTGCCATTTGCCGAAGTCTTTGCAAATGCGCCACCTCCGGTCACGGCACTATGAGTCCTACGTTCAGGTCTTAGGCAGCCCGCTTCGACCACAAACCGAGCGGTCTACCGCCGCGGTATGCCGACGTCTCTGAAACAGCTGCCAGCAACCACATATGCACAGCGCCCGTTCTGTGAGCCGCCACAGTCACTTCAAGGCCAGCCTTCTCGTGTGAAGCCGAACTTTATCAGTCGTCGCTGACCTTCACCGCGACTTCGCGTAATTTCAACTATGCGACGTCGACCGAGCCCCATGAACTCGGAAAACTACTAACCGCCGCAGTCCCCGAGGAACGAACTGTATCGCCAGCTAATAGCTCAAGTCCTCGACCGCTCTGCACTCCATACCGTGTAAATGTAACTGACGTCTGTGTTGAAGATTTCCAGACGATCGCGCTTGTAGATATTGAAGCGTCCGTGTCAGTCATTTACCAAAAACTCAGCCGTTCGCTCAAGAAAGTTACGACGCCGCCCATGGAATTGTCCCTGTGCAGCGCTAACGCTCAATCGATTGAGCCCTTAGCTCTTTGCGGCGCACTAGCAGTCATCAATGGTGCGCGCATGTCATCGAGTTCCTTGCACTTTCATCATGTTCTCACAATACGATTGTTGGATGTAATTGCATATCTTGCCACCACGCCATCATTGACTGTGTCCATGCGCAGCTGGAGCTTACGCTTTGCGACGTGTCATCCTTGCCTTGCCTGTCAAGACTTGCCTTTATGGAACCCCACCAAGCTCACTGTCGCTGCAGACACAGACGTTCCTCGCGCAAATGCTGTCCTTGTGCTCCTTTTCATGTGATTCAGTATCAGAAGCCACGGGTTTGTTGGCGCCTTCCGACGCATTTAATCGCCGCCGACGCGTATATATCGTCGCCGTTTGCATTGCTCTCTTTTCGCCACAGTGGCACCGCTCTCTTTGTGTGCAACCCGTATTCGTGGCCCTTATCGTTGCTCGGCGGAGAGCCTCTTCGTCATATCCAAACCGTAGACCATATCTTCAATTTCGATACTGCTGCCGACTCTCCAAATGCCCAGCTCGCCGCCATCACCCTTACTAACCCGGCAGCGGATTATTCCCCAAGGCTTACTGCTTTGAACCGTTTTGTTGCCGATGAACATGACGCACTTCACCGAGAGCAACTCCTAGCCCTTCTGTGGAAGTATCGCTGTTCTTTTTGCTGACATCAAGCTTTTCTGAGCTGTGAAACATACGTTACCCACCACAGTGACACGGAATTTCATGCACTTCTGTGGAAACGTTCCTACCGTGTCTCACCTGCAGAGCGTCATGTCGTCACGGAGCAGGTTGACGAAATACTTCTGCGTGCGTTAAATGTCCATCCTGCAGCCCATGCTCGTCACCCGTTGTACTCGTGAAACAGAAAGACGGCTCCGTCCGATTCTGCTTTGACTATCGTCGTTTCGATAAGGTTACGCACAAAGACGTCTATCTTTTGCCATGTATTGATGACGTCCTCGAGTACTTACAGGGCGCTGAATTCTTTTCATCGGTGGACTTGCGTTCCGGATACTGGCAAGTTCCAATGTCTGATTCTGACCGCCCCAAGATGGCTTTCGCAACACTTGACGGCTTCTACAAATTTGCCCGCCGTGGTTGCTTAGTGGCTCTGGTGTTGGGTTGCTTCGCGGGATCGAATTCCGACCACGGCGGCCCCATTTCGATGGGGGCGAAATGCGAAAACACGTGTGTAATTAGATTTAGGTGCACGTTAAAGAACCCCAGGTGGTTCAAATTTCCGGAGTCCCCCACTACGGCGTGCCTCATAATGAGATCGTGGTTTTGGCACGTAAAACCCCATATTTTTTTCTATAAATTTAATGTTATGCCCTTCGGACTATGTATGTTTGGTTAGCAGGGCGACGATTTACATGAGAAGTAAGTTAGTGACAGGAAACAGCGCTGACTTACAACACATTTTATTGCGCACATAAACCCGCTTTAATTATCATGCTATGGCACAACAGAAAGTATCAATATGTGACACTTGCTCGGAACTTTGCTTCCAACAAACAGCATACTTGTCATGTGTATAAGCATTTCACTTCTTTATCGCACATTGACAATGAAGGGGCACTAAATTACAAGCGCTCTCCAGATTTGTGAATTGCATGCACTTCAATAATCTCTCTAGTTTGTTTTTGTGATGACTGATAATTTGTGTGCCTTCGAATATAGGTCTGCAATGATGGTCTGTGCAATGGATGCCAAGATGACCAGAAACGGAGTTAAAGGCATTGTTGTGCTCCTTTAATCGTTCATTGAGACAGTGTCCCATCTGACCAATGTATTCGCGGCCTCAGGCAAAGAGAATGTTGTAAACAAAACCTACCGCGAACGCGAGAATGTGGTTTCTATGGTTGGTTCCGCAGCTATTTTTCCTTTTCGATCGCAGTTAACCTGCCTACTTATAAGCGCGCCAACTTATATGGTGCCGAAAACACGATATTGACGCCAGTACGCCGACCAACTTTCTTGAGATTATGGGCCAATGTGTGGATGTAAGGGATGCCAGTGTCTCTCTTTCTGGGTATGGTATATTCGGGGTTCCTAGTGTTTTCTTGCTGTTGCGAACTTCCCGCTACTGACGTCAGCAGACTGACCGGGTAACCCGATTGCTGAAAGCCTGGTTTATGTGCGCAATAAGAACGTCGCAGGTTCGCCCGAAAGGCAATTTTGAGATATCAAATTATTAGACGTCGATACGAAGTAAGGATAGTAGTTTTATCGGCCGTACACATTCGCTTACTAACGAAATTAACAAGCATGGCGTTACGCGCCCACAGGCAAACATGAACACATCTCACTCGATGACCGCGGGCACTCGGCGTAAAAACGCTGGCTTAAAGGGAGAGCGGCGGCAGCAGCTTCGTGCTGCACTCGCTTCCACGCGAACTAAGCGGCGAGAACACAGCGCACACGAAGGTATCAGCCCTCGGCGCGCCTAGACTCTGTACCCATCGCAGATCACTTTCAAGATAGGGCCCGCGCGGCTGCGCTCAGCCGTGCCATACGCAGCCGCCGCCTGAGTAGAACGCCCTTCCCCCACTTCTAGTGCCGTGCACGCGATTAAAGACGGCGATATTCCTCCCCGTGTTCCTCCCTCGCGCGCGCGAGATCGAGCCACCATACTCGGCTCACCCTCGCACGCTTTCACTCGCATCCACAGCATACGGCGCGCGGCAGGATGTTATCGCACTTGGACTTTATACGGAACATCACGGCGACGGACTAAATGCGCCTGGAGTGTCCATATAATTGCTATCGTAATAAAATTGTAAATCAGCGCTATTTTCTGTCACTTCTCTTACTTCACGTGTAGATCGTTGCGCTGCTAACCAGAGATGCAACATTACCAACAAGACCGTTCAGCCACCCTTGCTGACTATGTAATTCTCCTGCAACGTTCGAACGCATGATGGACACCATCTTGCGCACCCTCAAGTGGAACATTTACCTGTGCTACTTGGACAACATCGGGGTTTTAGATCGCAGCTCTTAGGCGCCCGTTCCTGGGGCGAGCGTCCGGCGTCCTCGGCGTAACCGAGCGAACGAGCACAGCTAAGGATGAAAGAGCGGAGTATGAAATACGGCGTATGAAAGACGGCGATAGCGAAGAAAGCGCGAGGAGGAAAGTGGAGGTTGAGGGTGGAGTGGAACCATCAGGGGAAAATGGAGGAGGAGGGTATGACGAAAGCGTGAGAAGAAAAGCGTCATCAAGTAAAAAACAGCGCCAGAATATGCACAGGACCAAACGACGAGTAACAGGACAGACACTCGTCGTTTGGTCCTGTGCATATTCTGGCGCTGTTTTTTACTTGATTATGAAGAACCAACTAGCCCAAAAACACGTCCTTACCAAGAAAAGCGTAGTGCCTAGCAAGACGGGCTCTGTGGCGGCGATGGCTACGAGATGGCGCCAGAGTAGCGTCTGTCGTCTGTTCACCGATGACGCCAATGATAAGGCATGCGGCGAGCGCTTCCACCGACACCACATATGGAAACAAAGCGCTGCATGGGCGGCTGTTAATCGTGCCCAAGCGTCACCTACGCACTGCCTCTCGCGTTCTCCCGATTAGCGAGGCAGTGGGGCTACACTTCGTTCAGTTTGCAACGTGTCGCACGAGACAGATTGTCCCCGCCAGCCAATATATCGCGAAATGAAAACACCAGAGCTGCGCTCAAATTGAGCATTAGGGAGTATCGTAATCATGGGTGATATTTTTCTCCCGACTTCCCTATACCCATCTCAGCCTCCTGAAAGAGATCTTGCGCTGCCTCACAACTGCCGGCCTTCAATTGAATCTCAAGGAATGTCACTTTGGCGCCAGGCATCTTACCATATTTGGTCATGTTGTGCCCAAAGACGGCGTCCTTCTATAATCCAAACTTCGCGCTGTTGCCGACTTTCATAAGCCTACTTCCATCAAACAGCTACAAAGTTTCTTACGGCTTTGTTCATACTTCCGTCGCTTCCTACGAAACTTCACTTCCATCATCGCGCCCCTTGCGAAGCTCCTGAGCGGCCAGAGTGGCCTGTCTGCTTGGACACTGGCCTGTAAGGACGCTTTCACTATATACATTGCTCCGTCCCCTCATTTCGCTGCCAATCCTGTGCTTCTAAGACCCTGCTGCTCCTACCGAAGTTCACAAAGAGGCAAGCGGCGTAGGCCTCGGAGTTGTCCTCGCCCAACGGAAGCCTGGCTTTTCGCATTGCGTCGTTGCGTACGCGAGCCATACTCTTACGAATACAGTGTTCAATTGCTCGCTCACCGAAAAAAAAATGTTTGACCAGTCTGGGCTTTAATGGAATTTCGACCCTACCTCTACTGCCACGCCTTTGACGTCGTCACCATCCTCCACACTCTGTGTTTGTTAAGGACCTGACGCGTTGCCTCGGTCTTTGGGCTCTGCGTCTTCAGGAATTCGACATTCCTGTAATCTACCACTCTGGCCGTAAGCATATATAGCGACGCGGACGCCATTTGCCGCTCGCCCGTTCCAAGCACACTGTTTGCTTCACTTCAACGGGAGCCTTCGCTGAACGCTGTCAAAATCACCCCCATGTCCGCCGAACAACGGCAAGACCCCTGTATATGTTTCCTCCTTTACCATGTCTCTTCATCATCACCGCCTCACCACCCTCGGGCCCTCCGACGCCAGGTATCTCATTTTTCTGTACCAGACGGCTTTTATCGTTGAAGCTACCGCCTTGACGGCAAGAAGTGGCTGTTCGTCATCCCTGCCACTTCCGCTCTGCTGTGCTCTCACTTCCATAACGACTAGGAAAGCGCCCGCGCTGGTGTGCTTAATACATACGAGTGGCTACGCCTCCGGTATTATTGGCGCTGAATGCACAAATTTGTGCGCAAATATGTTCGCGCCATACCTGCCCCCAATGCAAGCCGCCTACTTATCGCTCGGCCTGGCCATTGCAGCCTTTTCCGTGTCTTTCGCGCCTGTACGATCAATTTGGCATAGACCTGTACGGTCCCCTACCGTGCTCAACAGACGGCAATCGCTGGATCATTGTCGCCGTAGATAATCTTATCCGATATGACAAAAGTGCATGTCTCACCGCGGCTACTGCTCGCGACGTCGCTTATTTCATCTCAAACAATCGTGTCCTCCGTTACGTGAAACAGGGGAACTGCCCAGCGACCGTGATCATGTATTTCTTTCGGAAGTCGTCCAAGAGTTCCAAGCCGCGTGTTGCTCTGTTGATTGTGCGACCAGTGCCTACAATACCAACGGCCTCAGAGAGCGCTTGAATCGTACCCTCGGCGACATGCTTGAGAGCGGTGTACGTGGCCTCCGATTGCTCCGACTAGGACAAGGTTCTTTTTGCCATCTTGCATACAACTCAGCCGCTCAAACAACCACAGGTATTTCACCGTGTTTTGTAAAATTATTTTATATGGTCGTGAACTATCATGTACCCTTGACATAATCATTCCCTGTCATCCTGACGCCTCAGAAAACACTGCACTTTCAGGCGTAGCCAACCGTGTTGAAGAGTGCCGTTGACTCACCCGAACATTCATCTCCCGACCACCAAGGCAAAAAAAAAAAAAAAAAAAAAAAAAAAAACTTTAGAGACAGTGCCCATTCTGATCCCACATTTACTGACGCCTCCTTTGCCTGGCTGTGGGTACCGTCTACTTCAAAATTAGCAGCGAAGTATCAACGCCCTTACTCCATCGTTCAACGTGTTCCCCCGTGAACTATATCATCGAGCCAGTGATGCCTTCATCTGATCAGCGCCGTCGATGTCGCGATAGGTTCTACGTTAGCCGCCTCAAACCTTATTACGACCCCATCTTCACGTCCGTGCCTTGAGTCTCCAGGATGTTTCCCCTTCGTCGCCGGGGTCATAGAAGTGAAGCAGATGAAGTTAAACGTTAAAGCAATGACAGTTGCTTTTGCCTCCACTGCAGCTCCACTCCACTGAGCTCGAGCTGTTGGTCCTGACCAACTGTTTCGTAGTCGGCTTTCATCTGCTGAACATCGGGAATAAAAACTCCCTTATATGTTGAATGTACTCTATCAATTGCTTCTCCAAAGTAAAGCAATACAGACCACAATGGCTTGTATTCTGGACAATCGAACTTTTCATGCCCTTTTTTTTTCGCTGGAAAAGTCACAGTTAATGAACAACAATAACAACTACTTACCAAGACATGACGCTTGTTTACAGATTTGTTCAAAACGATTTCTCGTTATGGGGTACGCTCTATGGGCGGCTAAAGCTGAAGGCAAGCTTCGGATCCAGCCACATTCTGTAGGTACGTGTCACGTACTCAAACCTTAGTGCTTGTAAATCGCAACTATACTCTGGGCTCGGGCGAATAAGGTGAAACAACGGCGTATGGTCAAGCAATATTTATTGCTAGGAGCGGTAAAGTGAGCAGTAAGCACTTGGAGAAGGACGTCCGCTTTGTAATAATGAATGGGAATGTCACACCAGGTCGGCTTGGCGACGAGCTCAGTCGCCGGTGGGATATGGTAATTCAGACACAGAATTTTGTCTCGACCAAAGAGAGCGCGTCTCCCTCAGAGACGCTCTTTTTTTTACTTTTTCAAGCAAAGCTTGTATTGCCTCACAAGTGTCGGCGGCGGTGGTGGTGGTGGTGGTGGTGTCACACTAAAACCCTATCGAAATCCTGTCGAAAACTCGCGTCTCGTTCGCTTGGTATATACCAAAATTGGCATGGAAGAGTACGAATGTATGACTAACATGACTGAAAGGTCATGACATTAATAACATCACGTGCTCGTCAGTTACGTCACGATTACCGATAATAAAATCACGTGTGGCGCATACCCGCACTGGATATGCGGGTATGAGCCAGGGACAAGAATGAAAGAAAGAAAGGCAGAAAAAAAGAGAGAAGGAAAAAAAAAAGAAATCACGTGGGGCTCATACCGGAGCCGCACATATTTATGCTCCGCTCCCAGAGTCGAGCAGGTGCAGGGAAAGCTGCGCCGGCGCCGGATCACTTGACGCGCTCGACCAATCAGGGTCATCTGGTGTCGTCTTGTCAACGTCGTCTTGTCAACGTCGTCTTGTCAACGTCGTCTTGTCAACGTCGTCTTGCCACAAGCTTCGCTTACCCCCATTTTCTCGATAGGGGAAGGGCTGGTGATATTTTTTCTTTCCTCCATTTAGTAGGGACGAATACCTTCCCTTTTTCACGCAGGTCTCGTGGAAGCGTGCGTCGCGGCGGCGACGGGGGAAGGGGCTACCATGCGCCTTCCCCGCGACTCCCGCCGTTTCCTGGCGCGTTAGGCTTGAGGAAATGGGCGCGCGCGCTCCCCGCATCGTACGATGTATTGTTTTGACACACACCAAGGATACTAACACAGGCACTTTGCGTGCGAATACGACGAACTAGATAAATCGCCGTGTTTTGACTATGCGTTACAAACACTGCAAAAGTGCACGAAAGAGCTGCTTAGCTCTGACCCTTGAAGACAGTGGCAAATAATATACGTAAAATTTGAGATAACTTGTGTGGTGACAAAGAGTTGACAGCAGTTTTTGGATGGGGAACTAGCTTATATATCAGAGTAGAGATAGCGAAATTTAATAACGTTCTTAAAAAAGCATTTGCCCAATAACACCCACATCCAATAATCCAATATAATCTGCGGGGACATGCACACCTTAGACACCCCATATATTCATATGGAATTAATTTTATGTGGGTGCTATTGCGCATATGGTTTTTCCCCACAGAGATAGACGGGTGAAAAGTTGATGCGTAGAGAGAAGCAGCACACACGAGACTGACCACATTTTTCTGGACGTTTTTTATTAACAATGTTGCTAAACGTTTAACAGCGCCACTGGAAACCATTTCCAGCAGCTCCAGTGTGGCTGATGCACAGTGTCTTGGTTTCTTTCTATCGAACTTGTTAAAGAAAGCATGGCTAATAGCGTTCCTGTTAAGCTCCACTGCAAGCTGCGTGTTCTTTGCACACAAAGCTGGACCACACAGACTGCATCATTCCAAGCCTCAAGTCGAAATTGCGCACTAATAAATACGTTAAGTATAGAGGTACGCTTCAAGAAAACCGACTGCAACAAATGACGCATGCATCCATGGTATATCTGTGGGCCCGTAGCGGTATCGTATGGCGAGAGTATTATTATACAATAGACCGGCGAGGGTGCATAAAATATAAAAGCAATGAGTTTCGCTTGTTCTTAAAAGTAATCTTTAACATAACTATTCTTAAAAACAAAACTTAAAAAGACACAATACAAATATTGGAAGTATGGTACAAAAGAAAAAAAAAAAGAAAACTGCTGCTGCTGCTGCTGAGCACACGTGGTAATCTGAATGAGCGAACGTCATCCCTGTTATATCTATATCCTAGTTTACTCGATAACAACACACAATCTTTGTTTTGTCGTGGATAAAATGGCATAAAAACGGATGGTGCGTAGCCTCCCGCGTACAAAGCAACGTATTCAACGCAACTAGATATGTAGAAATCTATCGCTAGTTATTAGCGCCCAATTTTCCAACTGCACTGACGCTGTAGCTTCCACATATGCGATTCAATGCTGCCAAAGCGTTCAACGAGTATGGAAATTTCCGGAAGATTATAACCTAGACGAAATCTTGCTAATAACGTTCCTGTCTTTAACAAAGACATTCGAACGAAGCTATTCTGTTGGATAAAAGTGACTAAAAAAATAAAACGTAACAATGATTCCTCACAGCACAAGAGCTTTTCGACCTTGCAACTTGTCGAGACACGCTCGTTTCTGTACAACTTGTGAATCTCTGGCGCCACTCCCACCCACGCGCTGGCTCTTCTAGAGCAGCAGAGCGCAGAAAGGACACGTCGGCGATTCACCTCTACAAGCAAGGAGACTACTCTGCAAAGCACCTACGCCCAAAGTTCCAAATATTGTCTTCGTTAGAGCCATCTCTTGGTGGTCTTAAACCCTTCAGGCGAAGTAGCCACGCGGGCAGCACCGCGCGTATTGTGTGACTGGATAAAAGCGCCGACACGCTTGGAGTAGCCACAGTTTGTAATGTGTCTTTATATAAATAAGCCCTGTGCGACGCGACTGAGAGACCACGTCGCGCACGTTCCATTTTGAACTCGCCTAACTGATGGGTCGCCTTAGGTGCGCCTTTCAACTCGCCACGCTCTTTGATTTCAGTTCAAACACTATGCAGATTAAAAAAGAAAAGGCTCTGTAACTCTGGTATACAAACTCGAATAGTCAAACGCGCTGCGCTAATCAACGAACGCAGGGTCGGTTGCGGCTTCCGGAACTCTGGGTACAAAAAAAAAAAAAAAAAAAAAAATCTGTTCTTCGCTTGTGGAGGTGAACCCGAGCGCGCATAATATGGCTCTTGGGTGCGCCCCCTCCCGTTCTTGTCCTAAGCGTGTTGGCTTTCTATTTCTTCTTGATGTACTGCAGCGTCGGGACAGCAGGCACAGCTGCCACCAGGCCGGTGTAGTACCGAGCGTACGACTCCACGACGGTCGCCCTGTAGGTGAAAAAAAAAATGGCAGTGTTAGCGTAGTTTGTTTTTTCTTTTCGTTTTTGTTGAGTTCTTAATTGCATGCTCGCGAGCACACGAAGTTTCCTTCTGGAGTATCGCCTACCCGCGTACAGAATAAACGTCAGCATACGATATACAAGCGGAAATTCAGAGGCAGGGGTGGACATTATCGTTCCCGTGAATGATAGCCAGCGGGGTGGTTAGAGTGACAGGCGAAAAAAAAAAAGGAGGAATATATTTTACCGCCGTATTCTAAGAACGCTGAAACGCTTGACACGGCGCCTTCGCCTCAAAAAGTTTTCAGAAAGTGCATGGCAGTGCCACCGTTCGACTGAAGTGGACACTGCGCCTGAATGTAACTCCGCGGTGATTTCTGAACGAACATTTTGTAACTAGGCGCTATCGACGTCTACCCGAATGCGCAGGAGTGAAGGCGCGTTTCTCGAGCAACTCTAAGAACTACCGTGGAGCTTTACTGAAGCGCAGAGTCTTCTTTAGCAGAGGGGTGGCGCTGTGATCCGCTTGGTGGTAAGGTCCTAGATAAATACCTTAGGACCCTAATTATTTGGTGGTAGGGAGACTACATGCAAGGGCTGTAGGCTCCCTACTTGTTGGAGTCGAGAGTACTTCGACAGCTCGGTTTGTGATTAGGTGGGTGAGGAATTTATGGCCGTACGTGGGAGTAAATAGATTCAAGGAAGTCATGGCGGGTACAGTGCAGACGCGGTTGATATAGCATAGTTGTAATAGCCGTACTTGTTTTCGGGCAAGTCGGCCCATAGAATTAAAGGAACGCAAATAGGACATTCGCGAGATCTAGACAAATACTACAAAGCGTTTGTCCCGTCCAGTTCTTGTGAAGGTCCTGCCTGCATTCCTTCATGTTTAACGAAATACTAATAGCTGAGCTTCTGGAAATGCTTTAATTATGCAATGGGCATATTTAGGCTGATGACGGTGTTGACAACGCATACGAATGCGCGTGAATTTAATTTCGATTCGCACTGCGTTAGGACCATCACAAAGTACTAAAGAACGAATGTTGATGAATTAAGGACATCTTGCAACTACGCGATGATTTTGCTGGATCTTCAAAGCGTGCTAACAAATAGTGTGCGTGGCTATACGTAAGGATTTACCAGCGTACAGAAAAAGCCTACGCATGTACGCCATAAGGTGGCCTAGTTTTGATTAATTGCAGATGCGGTGACTTTCGCCCAAGTGTTTTCAAGGAACATTTTGAAAGCACTCATCGCAGGTCTAGAAAGCATATTTTAAGAATATACTAAGTGTATTGCCAATTTCAATCATCACCTTCTGTAGTAGTTGTAGTGCACGTTAAAGAACCCCAGGTGGTCAAAATTAATCCGGAGCCCTCCACTACGGCGTGCCTCATAATCAGAACTGGTTTTGGCACGTAAAACCCCAGAAAGAAGAAGAAGTAGTAAGTATATTTAAGAAATAAACGTGACGGCAATAGGTCTTTCCTACCAGCTCGTACTGCTCAACAAGAAGCAGAAGCGATTGCTTGAGACTTGCAAAGCGGCATATCAAGCCTCTTCTGTGAGATTTTTCCCTACAGCTACCCTTCTATCTATACGCAAATCGTGAGCAATATGAGAGGGAGTAACGTATTCGTTTTTTTAAGCAACGATTATTCGTGATTTGTGTAATCAAAGCTGACGTGTTGAAACGTATCAAGTGCCTATCCTGTTGAACGTTTACCCTCACTCAACACTTTTATGCGGGGCACGTGTTCAGCCACTAGGCCCTCGGAAAGCAGTTTGAGCGTTCGCTTTCGTGTTGCTCGAGGGGGCGCTCGGAAATATTCAATTGATTGCCCAAGTCTCTATATGTTAATCCCTGCTTCGCTACCTCTTAGTCGACTAGCTGCGTGAATACGCGGCCTCTAAAGCTAGATTCCCAAGGCGGGACTAACAGCTGATTCAGTCCACGGTAGAGCGTGACGTAGCTGAGCTGTAGCAAACTGGGTCGCGAGAAGTATATCCTCCGGTGCCACCTTATGTGTTGAAGCGTGAGTGGGTGGCACTGAACATGGCGTCCGAGATCGGGAGGCGCGCGCTGCGACATGCCACCCGATCTCGGGGACCACGCACTGAAACCAGCCGGATTGCGCTAGTCTGCGGAATGAGTCAGCAATTCCGCCTGTCGCGGGAATCCAGCTCCAGTGAGACATACGACGAAGTGCCCCTCCCTTTACTGCGATAAATAATCTGTCACCCTTCGCCCCGCCCCTGCTTCTATATCTTTCCGCTCAAGCCTTGTCATCCTTCCGTGCCCGCAGTACTATTCTTGAATTCCGCCATGTTGTCGACTTCCGCTATCTCGGCGTTTAGACTAATCAGAGCAGGCGTGTATAGCTGCCCTGTGGGCACATCAATAACTGGCAAGAAAGCGAACTTGACAGTATGGCGGACTTTGGGGGTGTCGGCAATCCTGGTCTTTGGGCATCGACCTAAGTTGCGCGATGGACGGCTCGCGAGATGGAACAGGCGGTGCTCACATGAAGACGACCTCTCCCTCAGGCTGGTTCTGGGGCGGCAGCCAGAGCAGGGACACGTGGCTCTTGGGGTGCGCGTCGTTGTGCGTGACGGCGCTGCAGCTGACCGGGTGCGTGCCCTTCACCTTGAGGAAGGAGCCGATGCGCTTCTGGGTGCGCGGGTCCATGGCAGCAATGAAGAAGCCCTTGAAGGGTGCGCCGCCCAGCTCAACTGCGAAGGGGCAAAAAACAAAGCAGGGAACGACGGTGAGCCCAAGGAGGTTATGTGGCGTCCATTCAGTACAGGTATAGTATACAAACCAGCCTTGCGCGCTGTGAAGATGGAATAAAAATAAAATAAAAATGTTGCGAAAGTCATGCCGCCATTACATCGTTTATGCATTACGTGATTTGTGATTTGTGAAACATGATTTATGCATTGTGCATTACATGAGACTGCGACACCATTTCAACATTTTTCTTTTGTCTTTCTTGCCTTTTTGCCAAGTGTAGGGAGGTGCCCCTACATCTAGAAACTTTCAATTTTTTTTCGGCAGTAGGGACGTAGATATGCGCTGTCAATTCTACAGGAAAACGTAATGACTTCCTAAATTCCTGCCATTATTCGACACCAAAATTAAATAAATATTATCAGTGTCGTGTTTACTCGGATGCGCTTCTGTATACACGCGGGTATCGGTCCATAAATGTTGTAAAAGCAATATTCACAAGATGTCAAGGTGAAAGCTTACTTTCGCATAACGATGCACTGAAACTTTTGTTCGAACGAGAGAGGAACATTTCAAAGCAAAGAGAGCAGATAAAGCCGCGTGTGTCGCGTTTGCTACCCTGTCCTATCTGGCACTATAGCGCGAAAGCCTACGCGTGTGCTATGTGCGGTGTGCAGAATTGCGCAGTGCAATTGGTGTCTATGACGTCACGGAGTCACGTTCATCTTCTGACACTTCATGGAAATCCTGATAGAGGGCTAGACTTTCGCGCCAGTACTGGGCTTGACAGTGCCGCGCACGGTATAAATGACGGAATGTTATCAAGATGTGGTGACGAAAATGAGAGATATCACTTTGACCAAGATTCAAGAACAAAAACAATAATAACAGTAAAAACATAAGGCACACGGTTTATGCGTAAAAATTCTGCGAACGTAAAGCACACAGAAATATAACAAGCACACCAAGTAAGCTTGCCGCACGCGCACTTTTCAAATATAATTCACGAAAACACGACAAATATAAAGAAAGACTGGCGGAATGAATATTTGATTACATTATGGGGTTTTACGTGTCAAAACCATTACCTGATCATGAGGCGCGCCGAGTGCGAGAGTCCGCGGATTAATTTTGACTACCTGGGGTTTGTAAACGTGCACCTAAACCGAAGCACACGGCCAGATTGAATCGAAGCGACCATTTCGAATTCAGCAGCGCAAGAACGTCATAGCCACTAAGCTGAATGAATATTAAGACCATGCATTATGGACTTCGGTTTGAAATCTGCCCTTCAGTCACATATGAAAACATAAATGTGGTGTACCAATTCTCGTGGTGGCGCAGCAGAACACAATAAGAAGAGGTATGGACAAAGGCGGCTTTTGTTTTGGCGCCTATAAGACATCAAGATGAATCTATACCAACAAGCTCAAATTTAAGTTCATATTCAGCGCCAAATCCCAAACGTTTCCTTCCACTCCATTACATTTCAACAAACTGTATAGGATTGGTGTAACCACGTAATAGATTTCCTGTCGTTCCTGATAATTTTTTTTCTACACTTACGTAAAGCGTTAAAGTATTCGGGCTTTCTCACGCGTACGAACTTTCAGTGGAGATTGAAGCATTTTGTTTTTTTAAAGAACGACTACTGATTACCTCTCCTAGCTGTGACCCTGCCGCGGTTGCCCAGTAGTGCCTGTGGCGTTGCACTGCTATATAGCACGAGGTCGCGGGTTGAATCCCGGCTGCGGCGGCCGCATTCCGATGGAGACAGAATATAAGAACACCCGTGTACCATGCATTGGGTGCACGTTAAAGAACCCCAAGTAGTCAAAATTGACCACGGCGTCCCTCATAAACCACTTAGTTTCGCAACGTTGAACCCCACAATTTTTTTTTTCACCTTGCCGTGGTTTCTCATATCTGTTCCTTCTTCACATAAGTTCACTATCAGCTGCAATCTTCATTCTATTGCCTGAAAAGCCGTGAAGTCCCAAGTAGTCAACAATTTTTGATGGAACAGCGACTGGGACCGCGAGTGTATAATTCGACATTTGTTAAAAAAAAAAAAAACCGGTCCCCATCGCATGATCACGTTCGTCAATAAAGGCGTAATTACAGGGTTTATCTACAAGACCGCGAAGGCCTACAGGTCGCCCAATTTGGAGCCGTACGGTTCTAATAATGGCCACTGATAGCGCGGGCACCTACCGGCGGCGTCACGCAGGTCGGCACCCTCTCAAAGTCAACGCACGTTTGCTACGTTGCCGGCAAACAAGTGGGGCCTTCCCACCACCCCACAAGAAAACGCCAACAGGCTTTCTTAGCGCGCGGCAAGCACCGAGTAGGAAAAAGACGAAAGCACTCTACCGCTTTTTTTTTTTCTCTCGACATCCTGATCTCACGTTTAGCCGAGCTTCCAAACTTCGTGACCGCCCGGTTAAACAAGGTACGAAACCCGGAACCCAGCTCGGCTTGTACACACGCTCGATCGCCAGTTGCTTTCTCCTGCAGCTCTCGCTCGTCGTCTCCGCGATCTTGCGTTCAGCGGTCGAAATGTCGCGTGCGCGCGCGTTACTTCGCATGCGTGCCGTATACGGAACGACGAAGCAAAGTGTGAGGCGAAAAAAAAAATACAGGAATACGAGTGTGTGACGCGGAAGCCTTCGAACGTTCTCTTGACGACTCTTCGTGCGCACGAAACAAAGAACGGGGTTGAGCTGCTGTTATCATTTTCGCGTTATTGTTTCGGCTACGCCCTGAGGTGACTGACTCTCTGTGGCCCCGCGGCGACAGGGACACGGAGCTGTATCTGACGCACGTGATCACTGCGTCATGTTTTCAGCCACCAGGGCGGGACGTTCGGAGCTTGAGCATCACGTACACTGGTTGGGTCATGTTTTACCGGTGCAATGGCACCTTCCAACAGGCCAGCGGGAGAACTCGACTAAATGTGTTCTCGCGCGGGTTGAAAGAGTCCCATGGCCGAAAGTTTCCGGACACTTCCAAGTGATCCTCTTAGTCCATTGGAAAGTGACCGCGCTTTAAAGAGACGTTAATTACTTCTACACAATTTCCCCGGCGTTATCGGTGCAAACCTCTCTTCTATGTCGTCTAGTTCGTGTCTGTCGCCGTAACAAGCTCAAAAGAGGAGTAATATGGCGATGGTTTAGTCGAAGAGACACCATAATTCAGTAACTCTTTTGCCGAATCTGCAAAGCGCCTAACATGCATCCAGGCACTACGCTATTCTTGGCTATCGTACACCAGCGAGCGGCGCACGTTGAAGTCCAGGATCGTTCTCCTTCTATTAGCCCACACCAAGCTTATACGAGAAAAGAAGCATAGTTGGTTATATCTATACCACGGTGTCGGAAGAGACGAGTCCTCGAATGCGCAAACTTTGGGCTGCAGCAAACCATTGCACCCGAAGTCCACTTGCAGTGTATAATCGGGTACAGTGCTGCCTTTTATTAAAGCATGAAATTCTTGAAGGCTTCGTTCATGCAGATTACAGTAACTTGTCACACCTGCACTAATACAGTAAGTAGGGACATTTGTTTTCAGTGAACTGTTAAACAATGACCTATGTAAATAATACATGTGCGGGCGACACACAGCATCAACCAGATAAACGATACGCCTTGAAACCCGCCGTGGTTGCTTAGTGGCTATGGTGTTGGGCTGCTAAACACGAGTTCGCGGAATCTAATCCCAGCCACGGCGGCCGCATTTCGATGGGGGCGAAATGCGAAAACACCCGTGTACTTAGATTTAGGTGCACGTTAAAGAACTCCAGGTGGTAAAAATTGCGGCGTACCTCACAATCAGATCGTGGGTTTGGCTCGTGAAACCCCATATTTTTTATTTTTTTTATACGCCTTGAATGAAATGGTTCATCCGCGTAAAAGATGCCCATAATTTCGCATCTGACACCTCTTTCCGATGTACGCGTGGTGTAGCAGTGCAGACACTGTGGATGCTGCCTTCCTCGTCAACTGAGGTGTCTCACCGCACTGCACGTCACGGACACTCGAGGTGCAGCAGTTTCGATAAAGAGCCGATGCGAATGCTTTTAGGCGAGGGCTTGACGTACTTTCTTTGACATAAGGTAGTCGCTGAACCAAGCGCAACCGATTGTCGCGGCGACGACTTTCACGGACCGCAAATGCCTTGCTGTATACACACGAGACCTTGTATACAGATCGCAAGGAGCACACACATAATGTCGTCATTCAGAGAAGAACAATGCCAGGCAGCTCTACTATTAAATATACGTCTTGTGCGAGGTAGTTCTTTCTGGCAGTTATCTCGGTCATCTTAAGAAGGTGGTCATATAAACGTTTCGCTAAGGCGTCGTATGCGGTCGTGAAGCTGTCATATCTCAATGTGTAAGCAATGCACGAATTCACAGCAACAGTGCGTACGACCACCATTTCGTGGTCAAAATAATCCGGCTTAAACGTGCAATGTCAAAATATTGTATGGTGAAGCTCTTAGAATTGTCGGTTCATTGTCGGTCCAAAATAGAATTGTCGGTTCATTATTTGCATTACGCGCTCCCATATATGTCATTAAAGCTGTATAGAATGAAAGAGCGCGTGTGTCTGTCGGCTTGTTTTACTTTTGTTTTTGTACTTTTGCGGCAAGTTTAATGGATAGAGGTCACTCTAGGTCATTCAGTGCTCAGAAACGAATGTTTGCACTATTTTAAACCACATTGCGTTGGGTCCAACTAGGTCGCACGCAAAGATCTGAACAGGCGCTTTAATTCACAAGGCTTGTCGTTCGGAATTGCTTTTTGCGATTTGCGAGCCGCCTTCGTTAATATTACGTCCAGCATCAAGATTGGCTGGAATTTCCTCTTACGAACAATTCTAGCGAAATAGCTTTTTTGCGAATACGCGGCCCAGATCTATAGGCTACCACTGCGCTAGATAAACAGTCCTTCAGACAGCGCACTGTTATCTCAAGATCAAACAAAATGAACAGCGTTGCACGATACCCAAAATATGTCACAGCGAGATAACTAATGGCTCGACTTGGCGGCGCACACTTTGTTAGGCTGTCCACATTGAAACGGCCAATTATAGCTCTCGGACGCATTGACTGCGCTGATAGTGTCAGCCAGGGTTACTCGACGTCAAGGTCGCGCCTCACGAGCAAGAACAGGCCCGTGGAATTCATTGACGCGATTAAGCTCGTCGTGCAGGAATTCAAGGCTGCCTCTGCTGGACCACGCCTTAGCTTCGGCCGCCAGAAAACGGTGTTGCGATGTTGTCTTGCAAGCAGCAAGCAGCGCGAACATTAAAATAATAATAATAATAATAATAATAATAATAATAATAATAATAATAATAATAATAATAATAATAATAATAATAATAATAATAATAATAATAATAATAATAATAATAATAAAGAAGGCTAGTTAAACACACACACACGTTCTAATTCTGCCAGGATCATAATTGCCTCCCTATATGTCCCCCGGTCATTCTTAATACCCAAACGGCCATCTTTAATTTGCATTACTTTCAACATACAGATGTATGTAGGAGTATTACGCCCGCTGCGTGAAAGGTTTTCTGGGCAGCATGTCACGCTCCTCTTTCGCAATGCACTATCAAAACAGCCTTTTAATTAACTTATTGTATTTTCTTAAGTAAAAGCCTTCGCTTAGCAGTTGCGTGAAGAAAAAAAGCACTAATTCATTCTTCGTAATAGAGGAAGTCATGTAACTGATGTCGAGACAAGTGTACCTTTTTCCAATGAGCAAACACACCGAAGCGAATTCTAAACCACTCCACGGAATGACGTACCCCAACTGTGTCGCCTTGACCCATGAAAGCATAGACGGTCGTCTAGAAACAAAGCCACTTCTCATGTGTACGTTTGACGCGTCTGTGGTCGTGCTCGCGAGGTCATTTGAAAAGACCAGGCGCTCTTTCCCCACCTGACCCAGTTCCTTTTTTTTTCTTCTTTCCTGGTAGCAGAGAAACGTCTCGAGCCAAATGTCCTCCGAAATTTAGCGAGTCAAATGCAATGGGGCTCAGGGTAGTGCTTTTGACCAACGGACCTAAATACTTGTACGTAAGAGAAAGGCTATTCTAACAGTCGCTATGTACCAACTAGAAAGTGAAACTCAAGATGATGTAGTTCGGTGCGGGCGCATGGTGCATAAGTCGCGCTAAGCGAGTCTCGGACAATCGACGCGTTTTTTTTTTTTTTTTTTTTAGTTTTTTTCTCTCCGGCAGAATCCCGACCTCGACAGCCGACAGTAAATGAAAGCGAGACCGTCACACAGCGGTCGACGCACCGAGCGGTCCTCGACTCGCGTCTGTGCCGACGCCACGTGCCTTCAAGCTGCAAACTGCAGCCGCGCAGCAGCAATTCGGCGGGCATCTGAGGAAAGAGCCATGCATTCGAGAAACAAAGCTCGCATTCTTCTCTAATGGCGACGCTGCCCCGTATGTATATACACGCCCCCGTATCCCGTGCAACTGCGCAACGCGCGCTTCCTTGCGCTTCGTCTTCTGCTTCTCTTTCTTTCACGCAAACAGCGGGGCCGTGAAAGAAGCGGCGTCATGGTGTGGGGTAAATGAGTTGCGCCGGCCGAGGCTCATTTTCCGCACCCTGGCGCAAGGAAAGACGCGCGCGGGCCTCTTCACCGCTTCTGGGAGATTCTAGCCCCCGCAGCCAACTCATGCTCGTGGATGACGGTGATGAGCGTGACGGTCTAACGCTGCGGCTCGCGTCGGCCGGCCTCCTTATTTTCTCGCCGCCGGGCTTCTAGAGTCCAGTGACAGCGCGCGCGCATGCAGGAGCACACCCTACATGCAGCAATAATGACGGCGCTAGTGGGAACGTCTATAATAACATCACTCGGTGCGACGAGCGTTGTATATATATAAACGCGGATCGCCGCGAGAGAGAAAACGCACGGTAATGCACACCAGCCCGGCCACCCGCACCCTTTGATATACTATCAGCTGACCGAGGAACGAAAAGGATTCCCGCGCTGCTTGCGACTGACGTTGTTATAACAGCGCCCTTGAGGGCCATCTGCATTAATTACGCCCATCCATCTAAATCGAGGCATTCAACGCGTTCGCTTTCACTGGGTGCGCCGCATATCGCCGCGTATACTGCGTTTGGGCCGGCAGAGGTCGCATGAGCGAACGGGTCTGAATGAACAAGGATCGAGAAGATAGAAAGGGGTTAAAATGATGGAAAAAAAGAAGAGGAAAGAAATCGAGCGAAAGGCGCAGGGGATCGCCGAGCAAGAAGGTTTTGCCCACCGGCCCCTTTCGCTCCGCATCGGCGATGATGATGCTCGTGAATAGTTAAACGCCACGCGATGCGTGCTATTATTATTACCCACGGTGCGTGGCGATGCGCGAGAATGTAAATGCGAAACCGTGTTTCCTTAATTAGCCGCCGCCTTGTTGCTGCGGCGCATATCTAGAGTGAGCGTTCGCCGAGGTGTAAGCGGCGCCCTTCTTCGTTTTCAAATTATTTGCTCGCGTGTATACGAGGTGCACTCTGTTCCCGTCATGCTTTTCGTCGCCGTTCCTGCATCTTACGCGGCCCGTACAAACGTATTTCCTTCTTAAAAAATAAAAATGTTATCACCTTTTTTTTGTGGAATGCAGTTACGCGTTTCAAGCGTTTGCGCTGCACATGCTTAAATATATGTACCGTCAAGGTAAATGCATGGGAATGTGCAAAAAGTCCGTGTTTTGTAAGCAGGTCTACGCAAGCGAAGAATACTTTCTGACCGTAGTTTCTTCGCATTTGCTGAAACTATACAAAACTGTTGGATCCACCCGCCGTGGTTGCTCAGGGGCTATGGTGTTGGGCTGCTAAGCACGAGGTCGCGGGATCCAATCCCGGCCACTGTGGCCTCATTTCGATGGGGGCGAAAACACCCGTGTACTTGTAGATTTAGGTGCACGTTACAGAACCCCAGGTGGTCCAAAATATTCCGAAGTCCCCCACTACGGCGTGCCTCATAATCAGATTGTGGTTTTGCCACGTAAAACCCCATAATTTAATTTTTTAACTGTTGGTCTGGACTGTGCTGGAACTCGGAGGGTAGATATGAGCACGCGATAAATAACTATACCGAACTGCTTTCAAGATTGCGCGACCTGCATTTTGTCACGCGCCAGGAAATATTCATTGCGATCGAGCCTAATTCCTAGTTTGTTCGTGGTGCGTAATGTGCGCGGTACATGAGAGCCTGAATACCTACTGAAGTATAGCTTCATGAGCGACCAATGTAAGTTCAAGCAAACCGCATACGACGCACCGCTGTATACTTATCCCCCGTTGTTGTTGTTGTTGCTCGCTCGCTCGCTCGCTCGCTGCTCACTCACTCACTCACTCACTCACTCACTCACTCACTCACTCACTCACTCACTCACTCACTCACTCACTCACTCACTCACTCACTCACTCACTCACTCACTCACTCACTCACTCACTCACTCACTCACTCACTCACTCACTCACTCACTCACTCACTCACTCAAACGGGATGAATGGGTCGATGGATATTATAAGCATCGCCCTCACTCCCCCATTGAAGAGTGATGGCGGCAAGTGCCGCTCCCCTTTTTCCTTCCCCATGTGTAGGGTAGCCAACCGGGTGAAACCTTAGTTAACCTCCCTGCCTTTCCTTCTTGTCTCTCTCTCTCTAGTGCGACTAAGCTAGTCATTTTTACAATTTGCTGCGTTTATTATCGGTACTTAAGGAACGTGGTTCGTGTTAGCAAGCCACCAATGCCTTAAATAAATAAATAAATAAATAAATAAATAAATAAATAAATAAATAAATAAATAAATAAATAAATAAATAAATAAATAAATAAATAAATAAATAAATAAATAATACGCCGATATCCTGAGCCACTACAGACTGGGTAGGAGGATCTACCCACCCTCCGCATCCCAAGCGAACAAGAGGCGGTGATATTCCACTAGACCGGCACTTTCCCGCACAGCACCCTCCTACACGCCATGTATCTACTAGCTATACTTACAAGTGTGCCTTCTGGGTATGGGAATGTCGGCAAAACCCATCGACGCCACGCATCACCGTCGAGCAGTGGGAGGCTCAGCTGACAAGCCCGAGCCCTGAAGACCAGCATCGCCTGGTGAGCAGGGCCAAGCTATCGGCTCAGGCCCACGGCATCCTGGACTAGGGACGCCGCCCACCTCGTACGACTTCACCCTGAGCTGATTTCTGTAGATAAAATTTATTCCTCCTCCGCCCTATAATGTAATGTGATTTCATTCTGTGCGTTCCCCTTCTCTACACCATCAATCAGCCATCTCCTACTGTTCTACACCGCTGATTGATTCACAACTCCCATACAATCCTTAAAAAACAAGATATCGGGCAGTGCAACTGCGTCCTGCGCATGTATAGCTATGCATCACGGCAATTTCGTTCCAATAACACCGTGTTCTCAGACATCCTGATCTGGCTTTGTATACAGCCAGAAGAAGAGGAAACAGACCCACATATGGGACAGCGCTTAGGAGAGCTGGCAGATGAGCTTGTCTTTGTTCGCAACACAGGACGCAGCTAAAGAACCACAGGATCGACAGAGCGTTGTCCTGTGGTTCTTTTGCTGTGTCCTGTATTGCGTTTTTGTAAGCTGTTGTCTAACAAGATACCCGCCGTGGTGGCGTAGTGCCGTTGGCGTTGCGCGCTGCTAAGCCCGAAGGTGTAAAATCCAATCGCGGCCGCGGTGACCGCATTTCAATCGAGGCGAAATGCAAAAAACGCCAGTGTACGGAGCATTGGCTGCACGTTAAGGAAACCCAGGTGGTCAAAATTAATCCGGGGTCCCCACTACGGCGTGCCTCATAATCACATCCTGGTTTTGGTGCGTGTGTGGGTGTTTTTTTTTTTCTGATTCCCCCTCTTTCTATGTGTGTGCATTTTCCTTTATCTTTCTGTCTCGCCTTACCCCTTCCCCAGTGCAGGGTAGCAAACTGGATATCTACCTTCTGGTTAACCTCCCTGCCTTTCCCATCCAATTTATCTCTCTCTCTCTGGCGCGTAAAACCCCAGAATATATATGTTTAACAAGATGTGTACCAACCAGCAACAATGGACACTCTGAGCTTGTCTTTGCACGATGGCTCGATATTTTGCGCGTGCTTCTTATGTTTCGAATTGAGAAAGTGCAGCGCAGGAAGAATGAAGCTAACACGAAGAAAGAACACGCGCTTTGAGTTTTACGTACTCTTGTCAAAAAACACTAGAGCGAGAGAGAGAAAGTATGCAAATGGTATGCAGAGTATGCAAATGACACCAGTTCAGTCCGTTTCGGAAGAAGAAAAGGAGCAAGGCGCAGTTTCCCAAGGAAGGCCCGAAACTGGGTTCTGACCTCGGCTTTGTTTCATCACTGACTGATCGCCGAAACGATAGTCAGTGTCGCGTAAAACACTGCTTCGCCACGTTTTGTCCTCCGCACGATCAAAGCAAACGATGCAAAGGACGTCCTGCTCTGTGCCCGTATACTGTAGCGACAGTGGGCAACAATGCTTGTGACATGGCTAACACGACAGATAAGAAAACAATGTACTCGTGGAATAAATAAATAATAATAAAACCTCTTTGTTGGACAAACACAAGCAGCCGAGTTTACTAACCCATAATATACCTAAAGAGTTAAAATTCTTTCAGTGTATACAATTCCGTTTCATTGAAGCGATTTGCTGTACAAAGCACAACACATTTCTATGAGCGGTCTAAAAATAATAAATTGCATTTATTGGCGAGATATCAGACAACTAATGAGCTAAAATTGACTAAAATGTTTAATTGGCAAGATTAGGGTACATGCTGCACTAACTGAACTGAACATTGCCAGCCTGTTAAACGAATATATTATTTTCCTAAAACCACATCACCGGACTATAGCGCTCACGGGAATAAAAATCACACGGGCCAGAGAATCACGAACTAGTATTGAGATATGCCAAAATATTATTGTTGTACGTGCAATTTTTTTCCCTCTAATGTGATGTCACAAACTGGGCTTAACTGTAATTTGAACACCGATATATTTCGCAGATAACCTGCGGACCATTAGAGTTACAGAATGGGTGCCAAGAGAAGGGAAGCGCAGTCGAGGACGGCAGAAAACTAGGTGGGGTGATGAAGTTAAAAATTTGCAGGCCCAAGTTGGAATCAGCTAGCGCGAGACAGGTGTATAATTTGAAATCGCAGGATAATGCCTTCGTCCTGCAGTGGACATAAATATAGGCTGCTGCTAATAATGATGATATTTCGCGCCTATTTTGTGAACAGTAGTCAAGTGTTTGAGGGAATATCTGGGCTAGACAACGGCACGGAAGTGGTTTAGGCGCATTACTTCCACCAGCTTTAGTGAATATGCTCCCCATATTGGTTTAGACCGTTGTGCCGACGACGAAAAGCAGCCGTGAAGTGCCTTTCGGACACCACGAATTGACGCGAAAATCCAGAATGCAGCATGAACGTGCCAGCTTATCACGTGATGTTACATGTTCATCTCCGTGTTTATAGGCCAATAAAAACGCTTTTTTACTTCAAGGATCATGAGGAGACCGTTACCTTCTCCAATAACATAGAGATGCTGTATACAGCATATAACCGGTATACTTAAAGACGCACGAAATGAAAATATCAGGTCGAGCTAGAATACTATATTATTAGTCTAGAAGTCCATCATCATTTTCTGTGTGCTATCATCATGTTACATCGTTGCATAGAAAATAGCAGCCGAAGTTCCCGCTGCTGCTCCTAAAGTTTAACCGCTCGTGCCAAGACGTACGAGTCGACGTAATAATCTACACGTGACCTCCTTCTGTGCCACACTCTGTTAATCAGCCAGTGATGACGTCACATGAGAGGTACCACAGTCTACAACAGGTGGCGGCACTGCGATTTTACATTTTCGTCACTTTCTCGGTTGCAAAAGCCTATAGTGCGCCGAATGCGAAACACGCAAACCGAGAAAAGGAAAACACTGCAGCGCATTCCCTTTGCGTATCGTCGGACGCGTTGCTTTGTATACGAGCGCCATTTATACTTGACCAGCCGCGTGCCGCAGGCCCCTCCCGATGACCAAACTATTCCTTCGTACAGAAGGCACGTAACCAAGATCAAGCCAAAGCGAGGGGACGCAGGTTCGCGTCATTAGGGCTTCGGCTATCGTTGCGAATGCACCGCGTATAGTGGCGCGGAACCGGTCTCCTAAAGCAGAGGCCGAATTCACAAAACGTTTCGCTATTAAGTGTTTTTTTGCCATTGGCTATAACCACCTCGACTAATAATATACCTAGAGCCAGGTCGGATGCGCTGGAAAAGCCTCTTATTATTGGGATTAGCAGCTTACATGTGCCTGTAAGACGATTCCTTGGTGGCGTTGCGATCCCGCGATCTCGTGCTCATGCTGTTGTCTATTGAGTGACCTAGAGTTTGGCTCGCACGCTTTTGGATAAGGTCCGAGGACGACGAGAGACAATGCGACATTCCACAGCGTATATAACGCGGGCGCTCAATGAGACCATGCGCCACGTGCTCACCACGGTGCTCCCATACCCAAGATGGATCTTCGGTGAAGGATATTTGGACGGGGCTGACACCGTGAGCCACGTCCTACTACAAACGATGAAGTAACTTGTCAGCATGTGGTCGTTGACGGTAAGCGCACTTAGGAGTCCACAATGCGAAGCGTTTAGTTGGTCGAGGGTTAGTCGAATCGAGAGAAGGAAAGTAGTTTTAGAGAGCTGTATGGCGCAGCAAGGTACCTTCTTCATGTCCGAAGGAATGAACGGAATGATGTCAGTCTTTAGTCTTAGTACATTGCAACGATACGGTGAGTAGGAGGGGCCGTATTCACGAAGCTTTTCATTCGTATAAGTGCTTCTTGCCTGCCTTTGCTACTAATATGTCCCGCATCAGCACTGGCTGGTATTTTCTCTCAGGAACAATTCCAGCGTAATTGCTTTTCGGTGAATGCGGATCTAGGGTTCTAAGATTTCTACAGCTGCCTGACACCCAGTCGGGATTTAAAGTGTAAAACTACACGGCGTTATGTCGTCGTTGCGTTCGATAGGATGGATAAACACGAAGATGGTGTACCTGTTCACCTTCAATCCTCTAACAAGTGCACGGAAGTCTTTTATTTATTTATTGGAAACGAAACATGTTCTTATATGGCTGCTTGGGAATCGGTGCCCCAATTTTCGTGTAAGCTCAGACAAGTACCATTGGAGTAGATCAAGCAAACATGGGAAATCGTACTGCCTTAAATGATAAAATGAATGAATGGATGAGTTGGTGATCCATGATAGCCCCCCAATTAGTGCACCAATAAGCACAACGGCATTCAGTCTTCGTGCATATTTGTCCCACTAGCTGTCTGTGGCGGCTACTTCGTGAATGTAGAGTACTAAAAAAAATAATAAAGTGGGCCCGTTTACAGACGCGTGTTAAACTTATCGAGAGGCGATCGTCCGAGCAGATGCGGCTTCATCGGTAAGCCGACTTGATCACGCCAACGCGAATACATCCACCAGTTGTTACCGCGTGCCAAGGTTGCCGAATGCGAAGGCAGCGATAAAATGTGCGCACGCGCAGTATAAAAGTGCCCCGAGCGGGCGCGTGTAGCAACACTGCCACGAGGCACGACATAGCCGACGCCCAGTGAACGCCAGCCCAAAACCGAGAGCAACCTTGCAGCAGAGTCGCAGTGGGCGTGGCAGCCGGTTGTCGGTGTAGTTTGGCGGAAACAACTATACGGCAGCACACGCACAAACTCCGCCGCCACCTCCGCGGTCACTGGACGAGTGGTACCGAGAGAGAGTCACTGACTGTGCGGAGGCCGTTTTCTTTTTCCAGCTCGTTTTCTTTTTTTCTTCTCCTCCCTTCTTGCACCCTTACGTGAAATGCTCGGCACAGATTCCGCTTGGGCGCCAGCAGTACATCGCATACATGCCAACGGAGCAACGGTCGCCCACGGCTAAGCGCCAGCGACGGAGGAAACGAGAAACGAATATTGTAGGAAGCGAAAAAGTAAAATACAATAAGGGCCAACCCTGGCACCGAGCTTTTATATTTTCCTCGTCTTTCTTAGCGTTCCGGGCACGAGGGAGGCGATAGCCGCGCGCGCGGCAATATCCACCATTGGTGCCGCTGGCCGCGATGGCGCGCCTTTCGGTCGTGTACTGGGGGCGTAGTTTCCGGATCGAAGCGACAGACACGTCAGAACCATTTGGCCAGGAAAGTGAACGATCAGAGATAAGCGGTGCGATGGAGGGAAGCATCGGACCAACGGACCAGTGAACAATTTCCCAGCCAACGCGCTAGCGCGTGAGTGAGTCAGCGAGCGAGCCAGTGATGGAGGTAGGAAGTGTGAGGCTGATTGAATTTAGAGGTGAGAGGAAACGGCAGTAGCAGGCGTATGCTTCTGCGATCATCGCTTTTATGAGACAACTTCTATACCTACAACACTTGGATGCCGTGAGAGTATTATGTCGACAAATAAACCGGTCTCTACTAATCTAGTTTATTCTATAGACCATAGATGAGGAATATTTTTGTTGGCACTTGCGAGTGTACTGCATAGAGAAGAATCGCGATACTATTCAAAAGGAGCGATCATACCAGCAGCTACAAGTTTTGATCGCGAAGAGGTCTGTGAATCGTTTCATTTTACCAAGTATTCGTACACTAGCTTTTCACACGTCATGAAGATCGCTGCGCCGTATTTTTTTTTTTTTTGTCAGTTATAACATACTCGCAGACTTCTTCGCGAAGCTCTTTTTTCTTCACCCACTCTTCCGTTTCACATTCTTTCGACGCATATGCAATATACCTATATACTGCTTAAACCGTAGCAAACTGCTTAAACCATAACAGTTTGTAGGGCAACCTGAATCACGTCATTCGCCGCTCGACATTGTATATACATAGTGTGTAAAATGGGACAAGTCAGGTGCAGTTTCGATTCGTTATGACCGTCGATTTTTGCTACGCTATACGAAAAAATTTGAGCGCTATAGTATGGGTTACTACACAGTGAAGCATTTCATAACAAAGGGTCTAAAATAAGGAGTGATTGGGCCATAACGTCGTCTCACTCAATATTTCTTTCCTACGCAGTCGGTGTGTGTAGAATTAAGGGAAAAAAATAAATGGGGCTAAGTACTATTCTTGAGAAGCCTAAAGACTATCATTGGACGGAGGTTTACAGAGTCTCTACCATAGCAGTACTGTGTACGCGGATAAAAAAAAAACAAAAAAAAAACCGCCTCCTGTGACACGAAACGTTGTTCACACCAGCAAAACAAATACGTTGTGCTACGGGCAGCAACTGACCACCGCGAACTTGGCGTGTGCAGGGTACGGTTGGATAGGAATGGTGTTACCTGGACCGCTCATGTGTGAAGCGCGAGGGCATAGCATCTGCCGAAATAGCCAGGTGAGAGCACGTACCGGGCAGAAGAAAGGCAAAAGAAAAAAAAAAATCGACGATCCGAAGAGTAGCTGGAAAAATTTAGTCAGCGCATCGCGCAAAAAGGTTTCAATGTTGCCGTTGTCTACTATACAACAGAGACATGTAGCCGAGAGCCGTGGCTAACTTTCATAGAACAGCGGTGCTCCTGCGGTCGAAGTGTAATAAAAGCAGCGTGCTTGAGTATATGCATGGTTGCCGGATGTAAAGGCACGCGCTTACAACTGCGAAGTTTTGTATAAACACTTATGGTGCCGTGTGCTCGCGGTTGGGCCGTAATGCCACGTAATTATATCCGTAAACTACGCGTTCAATGTATAGTGGGATACTTTATATTTCAGGCGTTCGTGTTTAACGTCTCAAGGATGCAATGTGAGCTGTACGCCGAGCGTATACTTACATTCCTCTCCTATCGGAATGCGGATCCCGCAATGCCTCCTGCTGCAGCATGAAAAGCGACAGAGCAACCAGACGCTGTTCCACGTTATGCCGCTCATCTTTCACGAGGCGTTCACTTTCCGTCATTGAGGATGTATATACATGTATATAATCGTGCGTATAAGCGGTACGCATGGCGTGTACTTGGGTGGCTCCGGATTGATTTCGGACCACCTGGCGTTGTTAATTTGTGACAAAATATAAGCACACCAGCGTTTTTCATTCCGCCACCAGTTGGTATATGCGTTCGCCGAGGCAGGCAAGCGAACCCGTGACCTCGTGTTTATCAGTAGAACGTCAAACCACTGAGCCACCGCGACGGGTTTGAGAAATGAAAACAGTCAGTGAAAGATCGTATAGGGCCTTCGGCTTCCTTGCTGCGTCATCTTGTTCGGTGTGTGTGTGTTTGTGTCCTCAAATTCACGAAAGCCATGAGAAAGATTGCTTACCTCATCCTCATTTCTGAGCGATATTCACAGAGAAAGCTTTGCGGGGGCGATCGCAGTCCGCAGGGCGATCAAAGTCGACCGGTCACAACTGCAGAAATCGCGTCTAGGCCCCGGTAATTGCTTTCCCGACGTGGCTAAGCATTCTCACGCTTAATATTTGCGGAGGCGGCACGGCCTTTCCTCGTGTGCGCTGCCTGATGAGGCATTATAGTGTACTTCATTCCAGGCGATGAGCGGGCGCTCTCGCCCGCCCCGTTCTCGTATCTATCGCGATGACCTTCTAACGCGTTCCTCCAGCGCCGAGTGCACAAATGGGCGGTGCATCTCAGCACCTCGGATGCAGATGAAGTTCGCACTCCACGTCGAGCAGCTGCGAGAGTGAATGATTCGTGCGCTCAGCACAAGCTGCGAACTGTGCACTCCCACGCTTCTAGAAGTGGAACCACAGACACTCAATCTTTCTTTCTTTGTTTCATTCTAATTCGCCAAGGCCGTGGCCTGCAGGAAAGCCATTGCCGTTATAAAGAGGCTTGCAGGCTACGAGAGTTAGGGTGCGGCGGGTTCACGAGAGCGATATTCGCTCTTAGCACTGCAGTGCCGACACTGCGTATGTATATACTATGCTGGCCAACTCGGTCTTCCTCGTTTCCTTTTCTTATCGCGATTTAAATTTGGAAATGGTCATCAGCAGCGCGCTTGCACCAACTTCATCGTGGCTCTCGAATTAGGGAACGCGGGATCAATTATATACGTATGCATAGAAAATCGCATCAACAGTCCTCACCGCGCCAACGCTCGGTTACGCGGTGTCACCCCTCAGCGATGGTTTCAGCCACAGCGTAGTGCTGCCGCTGTTGAAATCTCGCGTCCTTTTGGGTCAGTCAGCACTGCGAATGCAGCTGAGGCCCGGTTCTCTGATAAATTGGCGCCTGCCAACTGCGTGTAATGTCCTAGTTGAAGATGTTGTGTACAAGCTGAGACACGAGAGCAAATGCCCGTTAGAACGATATTGCCGAGCCTATTGCAAGTCGGTTTGGGTGTCAAAGAGAAAACGTGGCTCCTCTTGAACGAGCTGTGGTTGCAGCCTGCGTTTCATGGCGGGCCTGGCTCAAGCCGCTCTTTGAACCCAAATGAGAAAATGAGCTTTAACTGGCGACACCTCTAGTGCCCTCCAGGAATGGGTTGGCCTTGCGGGTAATACGAACAGTCACATGACCACCAATCGCGGGTAGCGCTGCGATAGCTGGCACGCGCAGCCCGGTGCGCCGTGCTATAGTGTGTTCTGGAATCAACAACAAAGGACAATAAACTTAGTTCACTTTTATTGCGATAGCAATTATATGGACACTCCAAAGCAGATTTCTGCCGTCGGGGTCGCCGTTGCCGTCGCCGTCGCCGTCGCCGTGAGGTTCCGTATGACGTCAATGGAGATGAAATCGTCGCCGCGCGCCGCCGAACGCTGTATGTGCGAGTGAAAGGGCGCGAGGGACGCGCGCTTTCACGGGGAGTGAACGCACGGCGGAGAACAAACGCGCGTTCTGTGCCGTGTTCCCTTAAGGGCTGCAGAAGTAGGCGTCTCTTTCCTCCTTTACAATCACCATATATGTAGAGCAAATGCGCCTTCTTTGGAGGCGACGTTTAGCTGCGGCACCAAGTGCCTATTTATATCAGAGGCTCCGGCAACAGTCAACCAACGCCGCATGCATTTTGTGCGAACGCGGGCAAAACGCCGACGGCGTCGACAACAGTGCAGCCGGTGCTGCATGTCCAAGTTTGTACAGCGCATAAAGCTACTATCCTTACTCCGTATAGCTCTCTACTAAGTTGCTATCGCAATTGATGCTTCGCCTTTCGGGTGAAACTGCGACAACTTTATTAAACACTGGATCAAAAGAACTATTTCCTTCATATATATATATATCCTCAGAGTGATTTGGGTTCCTGATACAGGGGCTTGTCATTGGCAAGCGTCTCGCAGTTGATCGTTACGAACCGTTATTACAAGCGCATAACTTCGACAATCTGGGTGATTCTGGCAATTTAGCTACTGACTCCTAGTCTATTGCTTAACGGCTGAGCTTTATACCTAAGACATGCCATTATATCTGGTATTTTCTCAGGCTATGTACTATGTCACAGTTCTCCGATGAATATACGCGAACCGCGCGAAAAAAAGACGAGGAGAACGTATACAAGGCTTCCTCGACTTTTTTTTTTTTTTTCGAGACGTTCACTTATTCATTAGAACAATGAACGAACTGGTCCGGATGAAGGTTTTGATTAAACAGGTGCTCACCGAATTCTTTTTCCGTTCCTTCCAATAGCCAAGTGGTTCAGTCGTGTTAGCACATTTCGCAGCCGCCGCGAAATGACTCCGTCGACGTGTAGCGCTTTGAACCACCTTCTGCCTTCACGTATAGTCAGCCTGACCCAACGCTTCGCTGGTGACCTTGATATATATATATATATATATATAAACTGCGTGTGTGTGTTTGTGTGTATGTGTGTGTGTGTGTGTGACTGAGGCCCGAAAAAAAGTAACCCGGACATGGTCATTACGTCAGCGGTATAGCACTTATGGAGCTGTGTGTTATAAAAAAAATCCAATTCAAATGGATATGCTGCAAAGCGTAACGGGAAAAGCAAGGCAAAGAAAATCGTGCAGCTCTGCAACGTGCTGGAAAGCTGCATTGTCTCGTATAACTTTGTTCTGCGTCACCCAACGAACAGTTGCGATATGTATGCTAACATGACTGAACCACTTGAGGATAGAAGGACAGAAGACGAAGATGAAGAAAAAAAGAAAGAAAAGGCGTCGAATGGGACAGCCCATATGATATTCATCAATACCCGACTCAGGAATCCTTTATCGAAGTCCCACGACTATGTCGCGCCTCAACAGCTGTCGTATACTCGTGCTTATTTCCCCTCAACTCTGCGGATACAGTCGGCGTAGGTATACATATACTATATTGTTGAACGCACGGACTGCTTCGCAATCAGTGGTTCGGGCTGACTCTATCTGTTCTAATATATTCGCAACGTCGTATACAATGCCGGGCAAGGCCGGGCAAATGGAAACGCGCTTAATTACTGGACCCGCATGGAAATACACGTTATCTCGCGGAATTAGCAAAGAAAGGTATTCACAGAGCAAGGCTCGCAAGATTGCGAGACACGCGCGCGCGTGGAAACTGACTCCCCGTTTCTCAACTTTATCTGTCAGCGTTCCAAGCGTTTCCGGACCTTGCGGCGCAGCGACCTGGAACGATACCCCCGGTGTCGCGTGGCAAATGCTGTCCGGCCGCTGTGCCTGTAATTGCCGCGACCTTGTTTTGTATGCGCATTCATTAATAGCCGGCGCCGCGCAGTGGTTCATGTCGAAGAGCGGGTCGCGCTTGCCATGTCCTCGGGAAAATCGGCGAGCCGCTGAAATTGAATTAGATTCATCGGCCACATCCGGTCAGGAAAAAATAAGAAGGAAAACTAAGACAGGAAACAAAAGCTTTCAATGTCCGTCCGTCTGTTCTTTTTTTTCTCGTTTACACTCTTTGCTTTCACTCTCTGGTTTTGGGAGCGTGTGGTGTAACACAGAGAGAGAGAGAGAGATTATTGAGATCATTTCTCACTCCCAGGGAGATATGGCATATCACATTCTTTGGGTGCAGCCTAGAATGCAGCTCCGGGACCACGTTGTTCGGTGAACGTGTCAAACGCGCGCACGCTTGAAGGAATCAGGACGACACAGATTGGCGTGCCGAATAGCGGGCGTTGTTGTCACAGGTCTTTCTTATCCCCGCCCCCCGACGCTGAAAGGTGAATGCAACTCCTCTCATGGATATACAGGCGCGCGTTTCCCGACATCTTGCCAACAGCGACGGTTATCGGCTGCTCGCATACTTTAGTAAAAAGTGAAAGTGACGAAAGAAAAAACGAGAGCCCGAACCATTGATTGCGAAGCAGTGGATTGGCGATCGAAGGGTGGTGTTTCGCACTATAGCTTGCAGCCACGCGCGTATATTAAGCAATCCACGTAGCTTACAAAACCCTACCTTCCACAGTCGTTCAGGCAAGTGCATAGCTCTAACACACACGCCCGATTTATTTACCCGAGTCGGATACTGGCGTGAAAATCCTAGTTTCTCTCGCCCTGGAGCTTTCTCGGCAACGCGCCAGCGGCGTTGGCGCTGCCACGTATATTCCAAGTGACCACCAGTAAGACCCCTCACTAGTGTTCCTCTATCAGGGACTCTAACCCGTCATATTCGGCGCACGTCTCCAAGCGTTGCAGCAAAGCAGACAGACAGGCAGACGCCTGCGTGAGACGGCCAGGCGGGCGCGATCACCACACAATGCGCCTTATCGCGGCGCCAGCAGCGTTCGTGGCCCCCAAAGGAGCGTTCTTTCTGGCCCCCGCCAACCCTGCAAGCACACTCCGGTGCGTGCAATGCCGGCTCGTTCGCTGCCTCGAAGTGGTTCAGGGCCTCCTCTCACCGCCATTCTCTTTGCCTTCCTCGCGCCTGCGCCCGAGACGCTTGTGTACGCAGCGTACGTATAGTATACACGGCTCACTGCGGCGCCTAACAGCCGGGGCGTGGACTGGCGAGCGAACCGCGAGAGTGTGGAGATGGCCGAGCGTGCTGGTCCATTGTTGCGCGTGCGGTCGCTCCGATATGCGTGCACTGCACCCTGAACTGGGTGGCGGTTGTGAAAGAAAACACGCCGACACGTATCGAAAGTGGAGAGAATAAGCGTGACGCGATATTTAAGGCAATTTAGAACAAGGGCCTCATATCTGTCTCTCAGTCTGTCGGCCTGCGCCTGCGATGATAGCCAGTTAATAACAAGCCGACCGGGCAGGACAAAAAACAACGGCAGTAACGAAAGGAAACAGACCGCCGCTCCGCCGTGAAAGGCCGCCATTGTCTTCGACGCGGCGGCTATTCGATGCGGCTTGCTGTTTGCAGCATGCGAAGCTATGGTGGCTGTAGTATGCCCACGAGCACGCGCGCCAGGAGGGCGTGTCTCGTTAAAGCCTATCTTTCTCTTTATGTGCTCGCGTTCCTCGCCATTTGTATGATCGTTCGGTTATTCCTCGATCCGCCGTGCTCTTTTTGTTCTGCATTTTTTACTGTGATCGGAAGATAAAAAAAAAAAAAAAAACGCTCTGCCCGTGTAACGACGACCTTGAGCGACTTCTGTCGGCGTCGCTCTTTATAATACAAACTGTCTCGGCCACTTTGTTAGTTTTCTGCCAACTGTAGATAGGCCGTCGGAAGATTGATCAAAATCATATTTTACGCTTTGCACCGTAGCTCGGTAAATGTTGCTGGGCGCTGCAGATAGTAAACCTATTGAGTTCAATCTTTTTTTCCCCCGTAACATTGGAGTCTCGGAGAAATGCCTCTACGCTCTCATGATTGCACATATTGTATTGCTCGCCCGCTCGTCGGAGTAATGTTGTAATATTTTAGTAAGACAGGGGAAGCTGCTACACAGAGCCCTGCTAAGCAGTAGCGAGTCCTGATAACAGATAGCTCTGTAGGACTATTAGTTGGGATATCCTTTACCGTATATTGTCGAGTAAAACAAACAAATCTGCTAAGTTCGCTTAAGATTCGCTGCGCGAAATGTTGAAGGTCAAATCAGTTCCCGGCAGTACACCTGTCCCATCTGCGGCGACCTCGCCACTCTTTACCACACATCCATGGGAATGTCCCAATCCTATCCCCTCACTCACACCCTTATTCCTGCTGGGAGGCGGCGCTGCCCAACTCGGACCTCGAGTTCCGACGCCGGGTCATCCGTCGAGTTCCAGACATCGCGCGGCTAACAGGGGGGCTAGATTGAGGACTTCCACCCGACATCATTTCAATAAACGTCTCCTCTCTCTATCTCTTCCGGTAATGGGGTGAGGGCAGCAAATCTTGGTTGTTGCTATATACTGTTATCACGGGGGAAACTCAAACCCATGGCGATGGCTTAGCGGCGGTGGCGTCGTGCCATTACGACGAGCTTGAAGGCTCGGTTTTCAGCAGTGGCTTCCACACATTGCGACGTGAACGCAATGCAAGAACGATTCGTCTGTCAAAATTGCAGGGATCAGTTGAGCAACTCCGTCTGGAGTTGCTCTATTGATGCGAAGCTATTCACTCCGGAGTGAATCCGGAGGTATTCACTGCGGGCATCTTTCAAACTTCATGCGCAACTTCGGGACGTAAAAATCAAGCAGCCAATCAAAGCAGGATCGGAAACATTCCACGATGTTTATATATGTGGGGGGAAATGTGCATATTTCATTTTTTATGTCGTTTACTGTCAGTTGTGCACGCGCTTGAGTGACTTACTCTGGCATTGCTTTGGTGGGTGATACAATTCATAGCAGTGCAGTTTTAGGACGGGCTTCGTTCTTCGCCACGGCGTGTGCGCGACGCGTGACTACCTTCTTTCATCCTGCTTTAAGGTGTGAGCTTGTTAAAGCCAGCCACTAATCGAAGCTGTTTCTGTGCCTGCTTGGCACAGGCAGTGGGCATCTCGGCTCCAGTGAACTTCTGCTCGTGCGGTCTTTCGGCTTCTCCCTTTAGAAGTGGAGGGCTACGGATTAATTCCGACCTGCTGGATTACTGTGGACCTGCACCCGAAGCACTACACATTGCTTTTTTTTTCTGCTGGTTGCATTCTGCTGTTATTGGACAGGTGCGGTTATTGAACCCGTGACCTCGCGCGCAGCAGCAGAACGTCATAGCCACTGAGTGCACCTCGACAAGTTATCCCATTTGTCCTCGACCGTCGATGAATTTTGCACATTATACGTATATGTGCGATCCCTCGAGTGCGTCGCAATCGTGCATTCAGTTAATATTTATATAGCCAGGTCAGTGAAGATCAGACACCAACCGACAATGAATGAGAGTGCTGTGGTTGGGCTTTTGCGCTAAGCTTCCATCTCAGTGAGACAAAATCGCGAGCTCGCGGCAGCACGTTAAAGATTTTTTTTTTTTTTAGTTTGTCCCCTCCCTCACCCTTCTCACTAAGTGACCGCTTTTCGCGGATGTCACTGCCCCACAACGCGGAGGCATTGGATAAAAAAGCAAATGTCGACGAAATAATTCCCCAAAACGTCTCTATACCGCCAGAACACCCACATCCACATCCCCGTGCATAGCGCCCAGCAGAACGGTGCAGAAAGCTTCCTCGACGCTATATAGTGCATCCACTGCCGTTCGTATTTATAGGAAATAATGAAGTGGCGCCCCGCTGTCCCCAGTAATTCGCGCCTGTCAGTGTCCGTGCCAGAACAATGGTCTCCGAAATGCAGCCGGCAGGCGGGCGTTGTTGCGTCGAAAGCTCATATGCATATCGCGCCCGCTGCTTTGTCTCGGCGGCCTCTCTCCTATACAGTGCCTCTCGGGCCTCCGAGCTGCGCGCCATGCCGCGCGTGCGCGTGTGTGTACTTCACACGGTAATCTTTTTGGTGGATCCACGCAGCCGGGCACGCGCTGGTGTGTTGCCCCCTCCCCCCAACGCGTCGCTTAGCGGCGTTCCCGATCGCCGGACCGTGCACCGCAACTTCTCGCGTCCTTGAAGCTGCGGGCGTCCGCCAACGGTGCTCTTACTGCACGGGCAGCGTGTATAGATCCTATCTGATCCGCTGGCTGGGTCGCGGTTCTTCGGACCGTTCGGCGTTCGTCTGGATGGACGGCACGGCGCCCGCATGGGCCACTCGCGAATGCGGCGCCGTCTTTAATGACAAACACGCAGGCCATTCGTGGGACGCGCCCGAGGGGCTCCGCGCAAGCGACAGGGAAGTAACCAGTCTTTTTATTCTGTTCGCTGAGAAAAGCGAAAGCGGCGAGCCGAACCTCTCGATGATAAGAGCCGCGTGACAGGGACCAGAAAAGAAAAAAAGGGGGAACCGCCAGAAAGCGGTGCGTGGAAATGATTTCTCTCGTTCTTCGTCCTCTGTTTTGCAAGCGCGTGGAAGAACGTGACGGGTGTTGCTCGCGGTCATCCGAGTTGCGCGACCTTTTTCTTCTTCTTTTTCGCCGGCACACGGAACTGCGTGGGCATCCAGGCGCTCAGACTTGGAATAGTTCTGTAGCGCCGAGTCTTTCCTTTATTTGGTTGTCCTTTTTTCGCGGCGTTCATATACCGCCAGCGCTGGCCTCGATGCATGCTCTTATTAGACGTTGCCAACGTGCAACCTCTCCTCTAGCTTTCACTGGCCGAGATCCTTTACCAGTAGTAACGCTGGCTAGCGAAAGAAACACTCCTCACTTTCTGGCGCGGGGAAAAAGAACAGTGGCCGGCTCTGTGAGGGTCATGACTTTTAGCCCGGAGTGGACTGGCACACGAAGCATCCGCGGTGACTGCTTATTTTCGAGAGGAGGTGAACAAAACCAAACTGGTTTAGACAGCACTTCACGTAGTTTATATATCCTGCACTGTCACTTTCGTGGGACAGCGAGCCGTCTTCTTACCAGCAGGGAGCTATTAGTACAACTTTGCTCACAGCCGATTCAAATGGCTGGAGTCTGTACACGCCTTTCGCTTCGTCGGTCTGAACTATATTGTTGTTCGTGACACAAATAACGACTTTCGAAGCATAGTAGAAATGAAAGGTGGTGAGAATGACATTTCGCTGAAGATAAATAAAAAAAAAACAAAAAAAACAACAACAACAAAGATTGGCCGCCATCCCGCCCTGCGAACGTGAATGTCCAGCGAAGCTGCATCAAACACCACACATGGTCGAGCATTGCATGTATGTCTTTAGTTTCAATGGTCTACCCACGGCAGCCTTAGAAAGACGGGTCTACCTTTTATATATAAAAGCGTGGTGACGTCACTAAGTATATGTATATATATATATATATATGCATGCTGTATGGGTGATTGCAAGCTAATATATTCCGTTTGCCTTCAATTGTTAACCTGAAGTTTTGTGTTTACGCCACGAAATTTTCCGACCAACGAGAGGTATACAGCTTCGCTGTAAACGTGTGTTTACACATCCTAACAAGTGTTACGCCACCGAAATACCTAAGCCGTCGACGTGACGTACTGCGTCCAAAAATTCCGAGACGCAAATCGGAAGTTCTGCCGCCCATAGCTCTCGTGATGTTCGCTTCAAAAGTAAGTAAACAAATGAAGAGAGCGAGAGAGAAATAGATGGAAAGCGAAATAATTTGGATTACCACAGTTTTATCAGCATTAAGTACGTGACCTTGGTTGCCAGAAGCTTATATCTAATGTTGTTCATGCTACTCAGTGCGCGCAAACGTACGGCACGTGAAAGGGGCAACACTGGTATACGTACACTATGTTTATAGGCAGAATAACGCGCACACATCTTTGAAGTTGTTTTCATTGCTCACGTGTTGTCTTATGGTAGTGAACTGGAGCAGCGCGGAGCAAATACTTTCTCCGCCCGATATCACAAGTTAGACCTACCAGCCGCGGTGGCTGAATGGCGCGACCGAGCCTCTGCCGCGTTGCTTACAGTATACGCGTCACTTCGGAATGTGGGGAAGTTCACATCGACGTACACAAGCGCGCACGCTACAGCCATCGTGCGACAGGAACCACAACGTCTCTCCCCTGTCCTCTTCCCCACAAAAAAAAAAAAAGAAAAAAAAAGTTAGAGACCTAATTCCAGAAATCGGGGAAGTCTCCTCTCGGGGTCGAAACATTAAGCAACCACCTTCTTCTCGTGGGCACGCTGACTGCCACCGCAGATTGCAGCGCTCTGCTTATTTCTTCTATTTCAAGAGGCCGGCGGCGCTGCTGGAATACACGGCCAATAAGGCCGCAATGTGGCGTTCGGCGGCCCCGTATAGAATACAACCACCGCGCCTCTATCTCTCTCCCTCTCTCTGTTTCCTTCGTTTGTCGCTATTAATTCTGGACTCCCGGCGGCCACGCTTTGGTTTGCGCTGCAGTCCAGGCTGCTGCCGAGCAGAGCTCTTCGCGCTCCGATGCTTTTTTTCGTTTAGCTCAGCGGCGCTCGCACTGAGGAATCGGCGACCAGTTTGTTCTGTTTCTTTCTGTTTCCTGAAGGTCGTTCTCCCCCTTTTCTCTTTATGTCTCTCTCGTTCGTGGCATCCTCCTCATCCTCCTTCAGACCGAAACATGAGAATGCGGACCTTCATCATTTCTCATCCGCATTCGGGCTGAATGGCCAAGCGAACGGGCCGCGTTCTCTAGAATCTCCTGTTTGCGCAGCTCGTGCCAAGCCGAAAGCGCTGTGGCGTCCTCGCGTATACATTTCAGCGGCGACTTCTTTGACCGCTCGTCGATCGCCGCCTACACGCTATATGGGAGACAACGTTTGCGAGAGTAAAATATGCAAAAGCACAGAAAAAGAAATTGTGCTGCACGATTTACCTTGATGCATTCATATGTGCGGGAATATAATAAGTAATGGTATATAAACACAGCTTCATCTGTGTGTTTTATACACGAAAAACCGAGTTATCCCATAGCTATCTACGATAATTTTTTTAGAGAGACGGGGTGGGAAAGACAAGGAGGTTAACGGGAAGAGATTCCGGTTTGCTACCCTGCACTGGCGGAAGGGTAAGGGGAAGTGAAAGACGGAAAGAATAGCGGGAGATAAAGCAAAGACAGGAAAAAAAATACAGGAGGTGGGGAACCTCCGTGAGAACTATAGTCTCTCTAATCGGCCACTCGAACGCAAGAACGTCAAGAGTGCCTCAACCGACTTATTCTAAAGTGCCTGGGGGAATGTATCTCCCCTGTCTGAGACACACATGCGCCTTAGGTCCTGCATATACGAGTCGCTTCGCTTTTCGTGAAGTTCACTAAATCAGTTGCTATATGGGTGTTTTATATAAAGCATCCGGCTCAGTGGCTATGGCGCTCTGCTTTTGAGCGCGAGGTCGGGAGCTCGATTCCCGACCACGGCGGGCGCGTTCCGAAGAGAGCGGGATGAGAAAATGTTCATGTACTGTGCTTTGGGTGCACGCTAAAGAGCCCCAGGTGGTCAGAATGAAACCATCCGAAAAGCATCGTATTTCGGATGGCATTTTGGTTCTAATTGCACTGAATAAGCGCTTCTGCATGGGGCCAAATTCGCCAACGCCATTCGGCAATCACGTATGTTCGCTGTCGCGATTCCCCAACCCCAGTCCTTATCGACAGCTGCGATCTTTCTTTCCTTGTTTTTTGTAGTAACGCGAAAAAGCAATCACTTCAGTGCGCACGATCGACGCGAGAGATATACGCGGAAGACTCTGCCGCGGGCACATAGTTCTTAGGGCGTTCCCCGTGTGAATGCTATCCGAACATTTATTTATGGCGGCGCACACGTAGTCACGCAAGACCATTTTTATGAGACGGCGGGTATACAGTGTACTAGAATCGCGGTGGCGTTCGTGGAAACGCTTGTTCTTCGTGTCGCAGCACACCCGACGGTGGCAGCGGTGGTGCTGCCATTAATAGCCGTCTCTCACTGCGGGTTTAAAGTTTGGACTTCTTCGAACACATTACTCAAAACAGGAACATTCCATCTTGGAGCTGTCACGAAGGCAAGATAAAGTAAAAGAAAAAAAAACGAGCATTATTTTTCCATTGTTCTAGATTATCGATTATCCGTCAATACACTCTTTGTAGCGCGCGTGTCGACCCTGGATATATATATATAAAGAGACGCCATTAAATTGGCCTCATCCGTCAAAGCTCGCTCGCTTTCTTAGCACACACGAGCGGTCTGCGAGAAGGTGCTGCTGTGGTTTGCTGCGTGCACTTTTCATTGTTGATCGCCTCATGCGCAGGGCGCGACCTTGAGTGCAGCCCCACTTCCTGATGTAGGAGGCACGTCTTCATCCGTCACCGGCAAGGACACCACGTCGCTGGCAGTCCCGACGCGCCGAGACAGATAGGCGCGCTCGGCGGCCTCTCTCTCTCTCTCCTACATATAAGCGCTCGCGTGCGCCCGCCGCCCCGAACAATAGCGCGATCTGTTACCCCTCAAACGAACCGCAGCCACGAAAGCGCAAACGCCCGCATACGCGTGCAAACGTTGCCTTTCCTATATATACGACGGTGGCACTGAGCGACGATCAAGGTGGGCAGCCCCAGCTATAGAGGCGGTAGTCGGAACACGTTGTCCCGTTTATTGCCTGTCCTGTTCACACCCTCGCGGGGCATCCATCTTGTTCGGTTTTATTTCCCGACGCGAAATAGATTGAAGCGTGCCGGCTGATGATATTTAGAACGAGAGACGTGGCCTCGCCCTCCCGCTCATTTATATACGTATATGCACAGCTGTTTAATGCGAGGTAACAAGGCGAGGTTACAACGGCACTGAATCGTGCAAAAAGGTTGTGCGTCAGACGGCAAAATTTTTTCTTCTTTTTTTCTTACTTTTCGAGGACAACCTTGGGGCTAGTAATATCAAGCTTGGGCGCTTCAGAGCGTTGCCTACTGTGATTACAGATGCTTCATCGTGTTCCCGCTGGATTCAACAGAAAGATTATTAGGCCAACGAAAACAAATGTAAAAAATAGCGACACTGTTTCTTTTTGAGACCATTTCTCTGCTTCCGAACGCCTGTTATGCACTTGCTGAAAGTGGTCGTGACTTCCTCGTGACTTCTTCAATACTTCGTGACTTCCTCAATCTTTCAGAACTGCGTTGCAAGGTAGCGGTTACAATGTCGCTGCGAGCAGCAGCGGTACTCCCAGCTAAAGTATGGCCGCGACCTACTTCTAGTGTCTCAATACATTTTTCTTTACTTACATACTTACATACATTATTATAAATTTCATTAATATACATTTCATGAATCCTGCGCCGCTTAAGCACATTGTGCACGTATGCGGCACTGGCCCAGTCTAACTCCAGCCTTTTCATTTTTTCAAGTTCATTTTATCGGTTTTGAACATCCCCGCGGCTCTAAAAAGAAAAAAATACGTTAATAACGTTCGAAGAACACACGTGCTTTGAATTAAACGTTAGTCGTCTCGTCTTTGATCAAAAACACTATCATTAGGCGTCCGCAGTCTGGGGCCATATTTAAGAGGTCAGTTAACAGACAGCCTTTATGACCTCTCCATCCGAGTAACCAACCCGCCTAGAGTTTAAGCAATCCATTCGTGGGGTAGCGAGGGGAAAACCTGCGACTACAATGCAGGTCTGCTTTGCAGGCAGGCAAGCAAGCGCCCAGTTTTCCTTGTCCTAAACTGCAAAATATTCGTCACGGACAGCCGTGTTCCGCTTTTGTTTCTCTTTTTTTCGTGTTTCCTCTCGTGCATCTGGCCACGGTGTTTACTTTCGTGATCAGAGCGTCGTCGCCGTTTCCTGGTTTCGCAAGACCCGCGAGTGGAGAGACGGGTTACCGCACCGGGGTTGATTACGTCATCGACTCGCCGTGACCGAAGTTCAGCCAGACGCGCGAGGCGACCTCGGCATGCTTAACGTTAGGAAACAGTCGTCAGCGCTGCAGCGCGCGGCAAAAGTACCACGTGTATGCATGTGTGTGACGAACAGCGCGACCGTCTATAATGGTTGCCGGCACGGTAGAGGTGTTAAATTGCACGCACCGATGTTATCCGGATGTTTACGCGCAAGCCCGCTGCCGTGTGTAAGGACTAACGAGTTTTTCTCGTTATTATTCATAACCCGGTGAGCCTGCATGCAGTCAAGTGATCGGTCATTACAAGGCGCGGAGCCTCATTCGCGCCCTCGGTTAACGGACTTGCGTGGATTGTATGTATGCGTGCAATGCGTGGTGGCCTCCTTGTGACCCGCTCTACCGCCACTTACGTTTAAGCACAGCCAATTGACAAGCGCTGCCTCCAAGGCTGCTGCGCATTTATAAGCGTGGGACGCCTCCTTCCTTGAAGTGCGGATTGCAGACTACAACACTGCAGGCGACACTTCAGCAAGATGCCCACGCGCGCCTGATGAGGCGAAGACCCTCAACGCCTGCACTCTCAGCTGCAGCAGTCATTGTCGGTCGTGCAACAACCAAGGACGGCTCGAATGACGCCCGCGTTGGTATAAACGCGCGGCGGTGTCAACGCGCGACCGTGTCGCCCCCGTCATTTTGACACGATTACCGCCGCCACCGTTGTGAAGGTGGTAGGCAAAACCTCGTTGTTTTAACCCACTATATAGCAGCGTGGTTGAGAGTTACACTTATTAGAACGAGAGATAAGCTGCTAGGTCTCGTAGCTTCGAAGCGAGAACGGTGGATTCTGGGATGGAAATTCGTCGAGCTTCCGAGAGTCACGTGAAGCGTTGTCCTTTGAGCCCCACAGGGCGGCCGGCGGTTCCTGCAGCAAGTGTCGATGGATAACTAATTGCGCGAAAAAGTGCATGGAAGGTGCCTTCACAGAGATTCGCGTGAGGGCTGCTTTTAGCAGAGTAGTAAAAACGTATTTATTGATAAGGCCTTGTGACCTTTACGCAACCTGCGTGCGGCAGACTCGCGTGCAAGCATTCTCGGGGCGATCTAACACCTTGCCTTACCTAACACCGGTACTTAATGCAGTCGCGAGAGGGGGAAAACAGTTGCGGGATAACAAAAAAAAAAGAATAATGACTGCACATATATATACATACGTCAACCATATTGCTCCTTCGAGCACAATGGACGGTTCTTGCATAGTCAGTGTTCTTTTTTTTTCACTGTTTGTTGTCCTTACTGCGGGGAAATGCGCATTCATTGACCGCCAGCTGGTCAAACCTGCAACTCAGCCGCTTAATTACGGGCAGCGTTGATCGATGGCGTAATGTCTCAGCACGCGGCGGAAACAAAACCACCGGGCGATCGAGATCAGAGTACAAACGCCCACGCATATCTCGTAGCCCGCGCGATCAGTCGGCCCGAGCGGGACAATGGAACTGCGCAACCAATTCACGCTCGTATGCAAACGGCCAGGAAAAAAAGAAGAGAGGGCACGCAGCTGGCGCCGCCACCCATGGACATGCGTTTCGTGGCAAATGGCGGCACGCGACACAACCTCCTCGTGCCGAGCAAATTGCGCATGTTTACTCGGCGAACTGCGAACGCGCCTGCCCCACTTGTTCCACTTTCCGCTCTTCCATGCGGCGACCTGAGCTACGCACTGGTCCGCGGATGTATACATAGAAACTGGCCGGCAGCGCATCACCTGCCCGGATGTTAGCGGTGCCCGCTCCAGAGTTTACTCGAGGCGGAAGGTAACTGTACAAATACACTTGCACCTCAAGTAAGGGGAGTGTTTGGGCAAGTACCGCGGACACGTCGGCTCACTCGCAGAGACGGACTTTAAGCTTGTGTACAAGCTTGAAGTAAAGACTCTCGCGCAAAGAATTGCGCGTCACCAAGTGCGCGAAAAAACCGACCGCATGCTCCTTCCCATGTATACAGCGCTGGCAAGGATTCTTCGCGAATGCTCAGTTAACAGCACGACCTGATTTTTCGGCATGGTGAAGGCCGACTTTTTTTTCTTTTTTCATTGTATCGGAGATACGCTTAGTTAAAAGTACGAAGAATAACACGCATTTAACCCGCCGTGGTGGCTTAGCGGCTATGGCGTTTCGCTGTTAAGCACGAGGTCGCGGGATGAAATCGCGGACGCGGCGGCCGCATTTCGAAGAGAGCGGAATGTGAAAACGCCCGTGTCCCGTGAATTGGGGGCACGTTAAAGATCCCCTGGTGGTCAAAATTATTCTGGAGTCCCCCCACTACTGCGTGCCTCATAATCCAATCGTGGTTTTGGCAAGTAAAACCCCAGAATTCGTTCATTCAACAGTCATATAATAGACGTATAAGCGGAATGTGTATAGCGCAGCGCTGTGCGGTTGCGTTCTATGTGTCTTCTGGAATCCACGCCGCTTATAGTATTATTCTTTCGATATACCACGCTTTTCACACGCTGTACAACCAACAAGTTCATATCACATTTCTCGCAGAAGCTGCCAAACTGTTCCAACGTGAAGTAATGGGGTGCTCAAAATCGTCGATCACCGGTGATCGATTGGAAAGGCGTATACCAAAAGTGTTTACGGAGAGCAAATAAATCTACTCGCTTAAAAGAGTCGCTACATAATATGTCGGCGGCCACCGCAAATGGTCTGTGAAAAAAATACCCAACGACACCACCAACAATACAAATAAAACGCACAGCTGTCCGAATTAACGCCCTGATTTCATCGTCTAAGTCAAAAGTGGAAAACAGTCCCGTCGTCCTCTTGCGCATATACCATAACGAATCGCACCCGTATACTCTTCCAGCGAGTCGAGCCGGGTTGCGCAACCCGCGTAGCTGGCGCGCGCCCGTTTTGTTCATCGTGTGTCGCGCACAAACGCGCCGCGTCGGCCGACTGACGTTTCGCTCCTCCCGTTCCACGAACCTGTCGACCCCGTTACAGATGATGTGCGGTGACACCTGGTTCTTTCGCAACTTCTTCGAAAGAGCCGGACATCGACACAACCTGACCACAAGACGATGGAGAAGTTTGCGCATCGACGTACAGGGACACCGCGGACGGATTGCCGCGAACCGAATCACACGAAATTTCTATATACCAGACGCTGTTAGACAACGCTCCGGCCGGCTCTTCACGACATTCGTGCACTCCTGTTTGTCACTGTCGTTTATTCAGACCTTTTACTTCCGTGGCGAACCTCTCCGAGGCGAAGGCGAACTTTATTAATGTCGACCTCCGTCCGGTGTTTTGAAATTCTAGAAGCACGGTGACAATTCCGAGCATGGAAATCCCGAGCATCTAGATATAGTATGCAGTCGCTGTCATTGAGAGACCGTTGTCGACCTCTATATACTGCCGAAATATACATTTGTGGACTGTGAATAAGACCCTGGAAATAAACGAAAGAGTGCAGTTATTCATGAGTGTCCTCAGCATGCAAAGTACTTTTTTTTGCTAGGCAGGCTACTTCTTCACTCGCACGCCTCCGCTCTATGCAACTTACGAGTATAGGCTAATTGTGCAGCGTCAGTTAGAGTCCAGTAACACATTACTAAAGCTCATTTGGACGAGCATGGCGTACTTGCGAAACGGACGTATGTGGTCGTTTACGTGTCATGAATTATGCTCGTATTATGCTTGAGGCGTCTGCATGTTCATTGACTATAGGTGCATTCCTGTGGAGCATAGCATCGACGTCTTCACTATTTGAAACTTTCACCTATATATATATATATATATATATATATATATATATATATATATAGTGACACAACGGAATACATAAATGGCTCAATATGTTTTGTTCAGGCAATGTCGGGATCCGATCCACTGGCGGATCCAGAGCGGGGCTCTCGGCAGCAAGAGATGTTGAAAGTGGCGAAAAGAAGCCACAACGCACGACCTCTCGTTTCTGTCTCTTTCTCTTCGTTTTTCTTTCGGCAACTGCCTCGCTGTGGCCACGGCTGCTAAATGAGTGGCACGCCGTCACTGCATGCCGTGCAGTCGTGTTCAGCAATCCAACGACTTCCGTGCGTCACACGATCAGTGGAACCCGGTGCGATCAGTGGAACCCGGAAATCATTCCTTCAATCCGTCTTCTGTTGCTGTCTGTGTGGTTTATACCGCAGTTTCGAACTATGGCCCAACGGTCTGTACCTTTGGAACCACGATGGAACGTCACCGCCGAGCTGTGGGCAGAGAAATGTTCGCCGATGGCGTAGGTGGAATGGCAATGCGCCACAGCATGCACCTCGTGCGATGCCGCAAAACCGCCTGGCGCTGCCCACGGTTACACAGGAGCGCGCATGCCTGCAGGGGCGGCGCACGCGAGGACGCCGAGGCGTATATACGCCGGCAGCAGTCACAAGTCGCTCTCCATTTTCTTTTTGTGCTTGTTTTTCTGTTTCAGCTCACGCAACCCGACGCGACCAAGGACGGCGAAACGAGTCAGTTGCACGTCTCAGACTTTCGAGCAAAAAATCAGCTGTGAATACCGAGCGTCGGCAAAACGACCACGGACCAACCTCCATGCTTCGAAAAACAAGTGGGTACACTATACCCCACTATCGCAGACATGCGCGCACGTGTGTGTGTGTGTCTGTGTGCCACACGTCCCGAAACATCACAGTGGGCTATGAAGGACGTCATAGTGGAGGGAAGATGCAGTTGAAAGTCTGCAGCGCTATTTTGAATTCGAGGACTGCGCAGAATCATTGGGGATTTTTCCGCGCATGAGCACAACCTTGCACAAAAGAAGCTACAATACTAGAAGAAGAGCGCAGTAAAGTTCTTTTTTTTTTCACCACAGCAATATTAAAACCCTAGGACGTTTTTCTAATGTAACGATTCTTGGCGATATTTGTGTCCTTCGCCTAAAGGAAACTTCGGACAGAAGGAACGCATGTTTCTGTCCCTTCGAGTTCCGTTTAATAAGCGGAGTCTACTTCAAATACGTTAACGTCGGGACGCATAAATTGTACGTGCAGACTCATTCATGAGTGCGACACGCGCGGAAGCGCAATTCCTAAGAAGGTATACTATCTCAATGCGACTAATATTGTACAGGTTGCCGAAATAGAACCAGGGCCCGTGCTCTCAAAAAAGTTCTTACACTATGAACTGCTCGTAAGAGCATAGTCGTCAGCCAATCGTAATGTTGGACATATCGACACTAAGCACTTACGAATGAAAAGCTTTGTGAAACTATACGCTTTGCGATTCCTCACGAAACTATACGGAGCGTAGATATTTGTGCCCGTGTGTGCGCGCACGCCATGTTTACGTGTGCGGCTGGGAAGGAATCGCACCAGCGGCCTCCTTTTGGGGTGCGCGGATTACATATAGCGCGCGTACAGCCGTCGATCAAGTGATAAGGGCGGTAAGGGTATACCGATAAGGATTCTGCTAATTACTCTGAGAATCTACGCATTATCCATCGCACAGCTGCGGCTGACCGCCCTCGAATCGGCGTTCGGCGATCGACCGATGAACTTTCCCACAAATTCGTCGTTCATTTAATCGATATGCGTGTCTTTAACTCGTTAATTGTCTGAAGTCACGTATGCCGAATGAGGCAAAGTACACACTAGTATTTCTTTTTTCCACTTGTCGACCGATTGAATTCACGTAAACCAAGTGAGCCAAACGTATTTCACGCAAGCGTGTACACATGTTTGGAGAGTTTCTGCGTTCAGGTAACCATGTCATCGATCGCAGCGAGATATCGGGTGCAATTATCTTTTTTTTTTCGCCAGAAACGCTCTCGGAGAGTGCTATGTGATGGAAATACCGAGCCAGTTGAGATGTTACCAAAGAAAGGCGAGAAGGTAGCCGGTGTTCTAAACGGCGCATTCGCCTGTAATTAAAAGCTGACTCACGGCACTTTTCAGCGGGCGAACAGGAGTGCCTTTGAGCGCACCAAAAAATAAGTGCTGCTGTTCGATCGGGCCGGCCGCAGTTGTACAACCGAGATCACTTTGCGAGTGATTCTGGAGCAGTTCTGGGTGTTCCTGTTGTCAAACTGGAAAGCGACGTAATTAGAAATGCGTATAGTATAGCGCTGTAACCATGTTTCCTAATACTGTAGAACATCGGCCGTCTGAGCGATATGACATAGCTGCCCCGAAGAACCTTAGTAATGATTTCAACAAAGTACTTCGTAAAAAAAAGAAAAATAAAAGAAAAAAATTCACAGCCCTTCCCCTGTCGAGAAAGTGTGGGTTAGCGAAGCTTGTGGCAAGACGACGCTGTCGCAGGCGTTCCGCTTCGTTTGCCCTAAACTCGGTGTCGGCGGCTCTTCGCTGACGTTTGGCCTCGACATCGCGCTCCCGCAAATCGGGGTCCGCGGCTCTTCGCTGACGTTTCGGCTGGGCTTCGGAAGCCCTCACGCTAGAATCGGACGACAAGCTTCGCTTACCCCCATTTTCTCGACAGGGGAAGGGCGGGTGGTTTTGTCTCTTTGGGTCTCACGTGTGACAAAGGTAGTTCAAGGGCGCGTTACAGGTCCCCGAGCCCACAGGTGTATGTGCCATTGAGCTTGGACCCTTTCTGCACTGCCACCAGGATCCGCCCACTTTTTAGCGTTACACCACCACCGCCGACACTTGTGAGCCTATAAAGCTTCGCTTAAAAATAAGGACCAAATGATCTTCGCAGTAGGCTGTAAGTGGAAGTTGGCGATAGCAAGCTCAGGCCTCCCTTGCAGACGGTGCCGGTGACGTATTGCGCACTCTCGCTTCTCAGTCACCGCTGCAGGTGCGTGTTGACGAACTCGAGCTAGCAAAGTAGAGTTATACTACGCGCCTTAAGGCGAAGCCTCGGCGTGTGGTGCGACGTAGCATGAACTCGGGAAATGACAGCCGCTGCTTCTGGCATTTCAGTGAGCCCATTTGCCTCGTTTCCCGCCTTTATTTCTTATCTTGCAATAAGATATACGACACACTAGAGGCTTCACAAACCAGTACAAATACCGAGTGCAACTTGCCGTCGCAAGTGTATGAACGCGTGTAAAAACGAACCGAAAGTATTGAAGGTTTCGAAGGGACGACCACTGAACCAGCCGGATAACAAGAAATAGGGGATTCGAGGGTGTGCATTCAATACTTCGGACTCGCCGAAGGGCGCACGCACTTCTGCACGTCTTCTTACTGCAGCCGCACATCGCAAAAATTACGCCCATCGACAAAGTCAACGGTTTCTCTTGGTCTCCTCCCATTTCGCTGCCCATTCTATCATCACCTGTGCGAAAGACTTTCTATACGGTGTAGGCCAGACAAAGAAAAAAAAAAAAAAACGTTACGAGGAAAGAGTGCCAAGGACCGCGTATGCACTGTCCAGTCGTGTAATAAATGTCTTACCCCGTGGCGTAACCTGCGATCCGCGAATATGCTACGCTCCCGGCTGGCGTCTCGTTCCCGCAGCGTGTTTTTTTTTTTTTTTTTTTCCCTTTCCCTAGCCATGTATACTTTCCCTGGCTCTCTCGATCTGGCTCGCGTATCGTGCGGCAAAACGCCGCCCCGAGCCTCGCCAAGTGCCGAGGGGAGACCATGCCCTCGATCTCGAGGCTTATTAGCCGCAGCCCACTGTTGCAGCGTGCGAGGGCCAGTCGGCCGTCGTCGGCGAACAACGCACCTTGCTCCATTTTTCGTATATCCGAGCTCGCAGTTTTTTTGTTCGTTTGTTTGTCTCTTCCTTATTTTTCGATTCGTGGGCAATTAGTCCACGCGGTGCGCAAGCCCATATCCTGCGCGCGCTTTTTGGCTCAACAACACTCCCCCCCCCCCCCCCCCCCCCCCTCTCCTTTCGACGCGAAAATAAGGGATAGAAAACTGGACTATGTTCTGCTTGTATACGCTACGCGGTATTTTTTTCTTTTGTTCCTTTTCTCTATCCGCGTGCATGCTCGCTTTCAACGATGCCTGTTGCACTTCTCAGAACAGCATGTGGGCTATAACCGAGCTGGTGTTATAATAGGCTTTTCGCCTTCTTGCTATACGCGAGCACAAGGTTACCTAGCTCTAGCTCACAAAGGTTGAGAGCCTCTCGCTGGTAATTTAGAAGCAGGCGCTCTGCATATTCGTGAGAATGGGTTGCACATTGCGAGCGATGTAGATGACACACATATTTCTCACAGTGCGCATACCTTATACATGTAGGGCGTGACGTGCGTTGACGTGAATTGTGCTGACATTTACGTTGTACTTTTTTCTACAGTTCATTTCTCCTTCGTACACAACCACCTACAGCTCTACTAGCTATACAAAGGTAGACGGTAATCGCTCAGATAACCGGTTATTGCTAAGTCAACGGTTAATTCTCATTTATAAAATAAAAAAAAAACTTATTCCTCTCCCAGTGATTCCCGCAGTGCACCGTTAACTCTGTAGGTGCCCTCTTTTATTTTACGTGCAAGCTTGGCTTATACCACTCGGAGGCATGGATTAATGCATGCTATTTAGTTTCGAGCGGAACGCGGCCCAAATTTAGTGGTAGAACGTAAATTAATCTGCCTGAAGGTGAAAAAAAGTTTTACTCGATCAAGAAATTGAACGCGTCTTTCTTCGCTTGGGAAACAAAAGATCAATGCACGTGACGATTGACCAGTCTCGTCCGTGAAATGTATGCTGCACGCACTGCAGCTGTGCCTTATGCCCGCGCAATGCATGCAGTATATGTATGTCGCGCAATAACCGTACAGTGTGAAATTTCGATCCCGGCATGGCTTAATTAGATGGTATAGTTACAGTGCATCGTACTAAATGAAACAGCGTGGGTGGCATGATTCATGAAGGGGGCGAAAAGAACACGCAACATTTCTGACTGGTTATTTGCCAAAATGAATGTGTATCTGCACCAGGGGATGGCTGTTCACTGACCGAATAGAATCGGTCGAAAGGCATTCTTAAATTATACCAGACAGAATTATTTTCATCGTATACCTGGGCTGGCGGAATGTGTAAGCATTCCTTTCTTATCGTCTACCACTGACGCCCCGCCGACCATGGTGATAACGCGGGCGGGGCACATGCTCGGGCCACTGACGAAGCGCGGGAAGAAATAGCTTTGCAATACGATCGTTACATTATCCAGGCTCTGGACATCGGGCCATTGCAAGCAACGTGAGATCGAATATGATTGCCAAAGAAAACCATTTTTAACACGAAAGTGTTTTATGCCGGGGTCCACCAAGACTTCACTGACGTATTTCCGTCACGGAAATACGTCATACGTCATTTCCGTCACGGAAATACGTCATAGAACATAATACAAAGAAAGAAACCAGAAGAAAAAGTTCCACAAACATGCAAAATTTGGAAATCGAACCCACGACCTCTCGGTCCGCGACGATAGATCGCCGAGCGTTTAACCCATTGCGCCACAAACGCATTTGCAGAGGGCTACACAGACGCGCCTTATATATCTAACACTCCTCCGTGTACCCGCGCTCTTGCTCGGGGCGGTGCCGCCGCCTACGAGCAGAAAAGAGAAGTACTGCATTATGACACTAACGCGCACCGACAGTGAACGCTTCGGTGGTCTCAGCACTACGACGCCTCGATGCCAGCATTCGAAGGGACGCTGGCATCAAGAAGCACTACCAACGCCACCTAGGTGGCGTTCACCGTACTCAGCACAGCGGAGCGTGGCCTCCGCAATTAGCTCTGAAAATGTTTCTGAAGTTGATCGCGGAGGCTGCAATTACGACGCGCTGTACGCGCTGATTTGACTCGGTGACGATTCAGTTACGTGCTTTGTCTTGCGCGTTGTATTAGTGTGTCAGTTACGTGCTTCGTCTTTCGCGTTGTGCTAGCGTGTGCAGCGTAGTGCAGCTTCCATATGCACGACGGTTGCTCATGATCATCGACGTTGGTAGTCGTGATGGAGTTTTTCAGCATCTCTCAAGATACAAATCTTGTTTTGTCGAGAAGGCTCTCGAGAGACCCTCTTGCTCATGCAGTTTCACCGATGCATGTGTGCGCCGCTGTTATCTCTTAGCCGGCCAGTACGCGTGGTCTCAGCGGCGCCACAGTATCGCATTGCCCGCCGTTTGCCGAATCGCATCGGCCGAACGCCTACTGAAAGAAATGTACGAACTATAGCCCGCGAGCGAATTATTTTTGGAACATTATACTAAGTTAAACTGAGATCGCTTTCGATTGCGCCATAAAAATCTGTCTATATGGAGATTACACAACACAGAAAATTGCAGGAATACGATCTATAGTAGATATGGTATAATCATAATGGTCTGTATTTCTTTAATGCGGTTTTACATTTGTGAAACTATGGCTAAAGTTGTGCTCTCCTCGTCAAATAATATCGCACTTAGCGTAGATGCTGCAGCAATTGAAAGTGTGACACTGATGGCCTTGTCATATAGGAGTTGCTGGTCATAAGGGTTGCTGCGATGGCAATACATAATTGTATACACGCTCAAAGTGGCACGCATTGCTTACGACTTATACGGTACGCGCGCGCTATCCTCACCCTTCATCACCCTTAAAATGCCGAGAACAGCGAAGAGTCAAAATACACAGGCCTGTCTCTCTCTCTCTCTCTCAGGTAGCCCCGTATTCTTATAGGGAGAATCTCTATAATAGGTATACCAAGCCGTCACTCCACAGCGACACACATCACTATTACGCCTGCCCGCGTCCCTCCCTATGATTACTTATTAAAAGCGGCCTCAATTCGATGCCCTGGCAGTGCTCCAAGTCTGCGTGTTCTCCCGGAGCGCAATCTGCAGCAAGTTCGGTGGGCTCGCGTGTCGGTCCACCGGTTACAAGTGATGCGTGAAAATGGGCGGCTCCCGTGGGAGACACCGTCGCGACGGCACCTGTTGCTGCAGGCCGTGCACCGCCGTAGCGCCGCGCGCCAACGCACACACGCACGCGCACTGGCCGCGAGACACTATAGACGCACAGGAAGCCGTCAGTCGCGCGTGGGCAAATGCGGGCGTCACGGCTGATCGGCCGAAACAACGAGCCACTTTAGAAGCCGCCCGCTGGCGCTCTTCCGCCATTCATTCACCCCCGCCTGCACTCATTCGCGCCCTGTTTGCTCCCTCCTCGCTACTTTGGAATCGCTACAGCTCGTTTTCTCTTGCGTGTTCTTGCTTTGTTCTTCCTAGTCGATGCGACGTCGCCGAAGGCGAGAGAAACTGTTCTCCCACGTGGAATTGGGTAGTCCGGCCCCGTACATACTTTTTACTATTTCATTCATTGCCGTTTTATGCACTTTGTTGCGGGTATGTCGCTGATGTATAGGCGGGTAAGGGCTGTGTTCTCCGCGACGAGCCGCCTAAATACTTGGGAGCATGTTCAGAAAAAAGCTATCGGAGAGCACTTGTGAACGAAAAGCTTTGTGAATTCAGCCCATCGTTTGTAAGTGCCGTCGCCGCGGCGATCTTGCCGTTATCACTCCGATCGTAGTCAAGAGTGGCATGTGACAGAACACCGGCCAATGAGGAAGCGCTCTTACGTATATAAGAGAAGTTTTGTGGACACAGGTGCTACTTATTTATACGCAATGCGAATAGACAGAAACGTGCGGTGCTGTGACTTCTGACATCGCGATTGCCAAAGGACCTGGCGGTATGCCACACGTGAAGTCAATATATGGGTGAGCTGAGCTTGTTTGTCGAACAAAAGTTGGTAGTAATACAAACAAGAGAAAGGTTCACAGGAAGGTGGAAGTTTGAAGTGATCAACAGTGGTAGAACAATGATCTTGTTCTACCGCTGTCAAGCAAACCGTGCGAAGTTTTGGCACGTGCATATCGAAGGGCTGCGGTGCTTTGGTAATGTTTGGACCGTGGTCTCGAATACCGACTGAGAAGGTTCACCGTTGAGTGGGGCCCCGTAAAAGTAACGCGAGGTTTGCCTCTTGAAGTGGCGTTAAATCACATTTAGTCAGTAGATCCGTGCGGGAATAGATATCGGTTAGGTATGCTCTCACAAGTCACCGCAAGATCTAAAAACCCCGCGCTCTTGTTAACGATGGACGGCGTTTGTAGGTTTTACCTCGCTGGGAGCAGCAATTGACCGAGGCAAGCGCATCAGTCATAACCGCGAGTTACATCAGCGGCCAAAATCAGATTCCAATTGCGACTTCCGCAATGGAGCCTGGCCTTTGGCAGCAAGACGTGCAGCCGCGCACAGCGCCTTCTCTACAAAATGCGTAACGGTTTTTAGGCTTCCAAATCTATAGTGACCATGACGAAGCGCTGTAGTACATAGTGGAGATGCTACACGATAAAGTGATTGAGTGTTGTAGGTCATCTCAATGTTTCATTATTATTACCCCTACATGGTACACTCCAGCGGAACCCACTGTCGTTAACCTATAGCAGTCTTTCGCTCGACTTATTTTCTTTCTGTCAGTGAGCGTCTCAGTTTTCCCGTTCCGTATTGTCCCAGCTGATGATGTCCTGACAGACAGACAGAAAAAAAAAAAACTGTAAAGGAGGCTTAACAATCCCCCCTGACCTTTTCACTCGCATATCACTTCATTCACAAGCACGGAGTGAAGTTTGTGTACAAACTTCCCTCAGTTTTGGGAAAGAAAAGTTGCACCATCCTTCTAACAATTGCTCCAAAGGAAAACAAAGAAAGCAAGGAAACAAAAAAACGAGAGGCGTACATGCATTAACGTCTAGAACTAGCGCAGCTTCCTGAAACCGCTTTTTTTTTTTTCTTTTCTTTTTACAACTTCCGCTCCGACGCGTGGCCGGCTAAATACCACGCACCGGGTAAAGCGCGAACGAAGCCCGACTTGTTCACCCACCCCCCTCCGAATTTCTAATGACAGTTCGCGCCACTTTCCGGGCATGGAGTGCCATAAACTAACTTGCTCGGTCTCCCCATCCTCATCCGCAGCAGTAGCAGCAGCAATAGTGTGTCTGCGGTGAGTGCGCCTGCAGCAGCGCGTAGAGCAACGCGTTATCGCCCCTTCTCGCTGCCCACATTTCTTGTGCTTTGTCGTTTATGCTCTTTTGCCCGGCGTTTCGGGACAGGAGCCACCAGGACGGAGAAAGGCGCCTTTTTATTATTTTCTAGCCGCCCCCCCCCTCCCCCCAATTCCTTTCAACCACCTCAACGCGTTCGCTTTCCGCCGCGATGCCATTTTTTTTTTCCCTTCTTTTTCCTCTGTCTGTTTTCCTGCCGTAACCGCTCGTGCTACTCGCGAGCCGGTCATTGTAAAAATCTAAAATAAAAGCGCTTCCATCCAGAAGCTCGACGCTCCGAGCGGGAAAGCGGGTCAGGAAACGAGCAATAAGGCATGAGAAAAACGAATGGAACCAGGCGGCGGCGGGAAGACGAGCGCCACGGCGGGGGGTTAGTCTAGGATCAGCTGTAATGACTGCTCCGGAATGACTCCCCTTGCTCTCAAGAAAACGAAACTAGGTTAGTAAAGGAAAGAAAACCTTAGAGAAGCGACGACGAGAGTGATGTATACATACGCGCAGAGGATGAGCAGGGCGCCCCCGGTATTCCCGCTACCGGTGGTTAAAGGTGTTAATCGAGGGGCCTCTCGCGTTTATCATATACGCCGGGGCACATATACAGTATAACCGGTGGGTGCTATATGCGTACTGTCTCGTACAGCGCTGAAAATGCTCTCCGAGCCCTGGGATGTTTACATTTCTGGACGGCTGTTGGTATACCGGCGTTGCTGCTTCTAGCGAAGTCAGTGTACGGTATAGTCTGCGCCGGCATTCGCACCGTCTGAACACTTCTTTCCGGGACGCTAGACGCATTTGCCACTTGTCGGTAAAGTTAAAGTCACGCAGAAGCGTGAGCTGGGAAACGCTTGAGGCCTCCTTTCGCACAACTTTTTTTTCCCGCGTTTTTGTCTCGAATTACACAACGAGGCCACCAAAGAACCAATGAAGAAGCTTCGGCGTAAGAAAACGCTCAGAATTACGGCACACCCAGGAAGCCTAAAATAATCTTTTCCGTTCCTTATATTCTTATTTCGAGTGGAGGGGGAGTCATCGTTATGTAGCGCACCGTGGCAGTCGGAAATAAAGCATTCTTTTTTTCACGTTGTCTAGATCGAGGTCGCCAGCGAACGACATGCGTAGAATGGACCACGGAGCTCAAGATTCAATCGAAGCGAGCGCATGAGAATGGGGCTACTTATAGCTGCGTGGCGTCATTTCTGCGGAATCTCGCTTCTGATAAAGTGGTTCGATTTCGCTCCATTTACGACTGACTCACTGTGCGAATGCCGCAACACTTCCTTCTCTCCCTCGGTGACTCTGCGTTGCCTTTTTTTTTGCTTTTTTTGCGGCGATATGTATTTTGTCTTCTTTTTCTCACACGGACAGTTGCCGCGATCCCCGTGCATTGTCGCTGAGGGTCGTTGGAAAACGTGACCACGTGACTGGCACGATTTGGCTGGCACTGCCGACATATTTTGTTTCCCCAACCTAAAAGCTTATGACTCGCCGGCCAACAAAGGGTAGGCTGGCGAGTCATCCACTCTTTAGTAAAGCTTTAAAGCTTTATTATAACCATCTTCGTTATGACTGTTAATTATTTTCATACTGATTAAGAGGTTCTTTGCCGTTATAGGCGTTAACCATTCGAAGAATGCGCCATTGTCTTCTTGCAATGCTTCACACCAAACTATGTCATTGATCCAAGTGTGTCACCGACCAGCTAGCACAGAACTGGGTCGAGTTCTGTGACTCAAAAGCTGTTCTTCAGAACGTCAAATGTGCTGTACGTCACAGTAAGTATGAGCAGATGATATGTGAAATGAGAAAACGTAACCATTATGCTCTGGAAAAAGGGCGCGATTTCATCGCTCAGTGACTTCCGGGTCATTGTGGCAGCGTCTGCGACGACCTTACCGACAAGGCTGCTCGGTCTGCCCACGGAGGCACCCAGACTATTTCGCTTCCACTGGCAGGAACGGACGCTGCAAAATAACTTCGTTTGCTTGCCTGCACAACGACAACAACCTTTCTGGAGCTGTCCGAACGTATCTAATTGCTGGCTACGGACCCCGGACCCTTTGTTACGGCTGCAAGTGCAAACTAGCCTCTCCCGCGGCGATGCAACACTGCTCTACCGCCTATGGCTTGGTGTGACGTTTACGAATGCATAGTCTTTCCGTTTTGGAATGGCGGATGCACCAACGTGTGACACCTGTAATTCCGAAGAAACCATGGAACACCTGCAGTGCTCTTGCCCTCAATACGACGTCCAGTGCATCTCCTTACAGACCGCACTAAGGCGGCTGGACTCTATTTTCTGAAACGAAAGTTCTTGGACTCTGACCACATCCGCCGACGGCGCAAAATGCTGTAAGTCGTGTGATACTGCAGTTTTTGAGTAACACCGGCCTCCGTGACCAATTGTAGTCATGCTGTGCTGTGTGCGCTCAGTGCTCATTATCTTATTGTTTCCCTCTTTTTTTTCCTTTTTCCATTTCCACTTTCTCTTACCCCTAGTATGGGTAGCAAAGCGGACGCTCGTCTGGTTGACCTCCCTGCCTTCCTCTCTCGCTCCCTTCACACCTAAATGCATAGAAATTATATAGACGATCCTACATACCAATCCATCACAAAAAAAAAAAGAAAAGAAAGAAGAAAGGGGGGGGGGGTAATGCTAAATTTCTTTCTTCAGTTTAAAGTGCCCATCTTGCATGATATTCTTTTTCTATCTCAACAGAACGTCTATCAATAATTACAACAGAAAATAAACACAAGCACATTGAATTTTTCGTGACGACTTAGTGCGGAATTGATGGAGGGAAGAGGCCGAACTCAGCTGGCTGGCCCAGCCTCACCATTTTCTTACACTTACGTAAAGTGGCGTTCGTTTGCTGGGCATGATCTTACTTTGTTGTTTTATATTTGTTGTTATGCCCTTGGTATGTGTTTTACAATCAGAGAAGCTCATTTGGTGTTCTTATAATTTTTCTGAAGCTCGATGCGGAAAATCAAGCCACGCTCTGCTGTCTTTCCCCGAAAAATCCCTATTCTTTCGTTTTCTCTTATAGCTAAGCAACCCTGCAACACAATAAATGTAAAAAAAAAAAAGCTAGAAAAGAAAATGCAGGAATTCAGCAGAGACACTTAAGACTGCTTACGTGTGGCAATGCGAAAACATTATAGTCCCTTTGGCGAAACCTTTAGTCAGCCATGATGGCTGCGACGTGACGTCTGCAATGACGCACGCACAGAGACAATTTGAATCAACCAGAACCGTGGCACTGCCGTGGTGTCGGGAAAGCGTGCTCATCACGCACCCTGGCGGCCCGGGTTCGACTCCCAGCCAGTCCAAAAAGTACCAAATTTTCATTTCAGAACCATTTATTTAATTTGTTTACCGGAACCTCCCTGAGAAATTTGACGTTAATCCGAGCATTTTTTATTTGCGCCGTCGGCCATTTTGGTACCGTACTCGGCCATGCCGCCGACGATTGACGCCGGATTTTCGCGTAATAGGGCATATAATGCCTTGGCATAAAAAAAAAAAGAAAGCAGCACTGACGAGGACACGCACTCCGGTCGGCAACCCCTTTCAGCCTTCCAGATTTCGCGAACGCAATAACTCATACACCGTCTCTCCGCGGCAAGTCCCGTTCAGTGCGTTCGCATTGCCTTATCTATATGCATTTTATTTCTGTGTTTTCTTCCTGCCCATTTCCTAACTTTTTGGACCCCGCCGCAGCTGCCAACAGCAAGAGTCGGCAGGTGTGTGTATACCATTCCGGATTGATTGTATCGCGAGCGAGAACGAGAGAGGTGCATTCGATCCCCGTCCGCCTCTTCTCTTCGATGTAACTCTTTGATACGGCCTACTTAGCACGTTGGTATACGCCACTCGGTCCGCGCCTGCTCCGCTTTTCCAGAAAAACCCGCGCTCACTCTGAATATTGTTTGCTCGAAAGCCTGCGCCAAGATGAAGGGGAACGCCATGTTTGCGTTGAGACAGACAGAGAGAAAGGAAGTGTAGAAAAGTGGGGAGGTTTAGCCAGCTGAGGCAGTTCTGGTTGGCTACCCTGCACGGGGGAAAGGGAATAGAAAGAGAGAGGAGTGCGAACGAAGCAAACAACGTGCGTCATACAGCGGTAGCAGGCGGCGTTGTTACAGTCTCTCGTGTAGGCCCGTATAGACCTCGGCAACTCGAGAAGCGCAAATACAGCCTTCTGTGCGGAGTTACTTTGGAAGCACTGGCCTATAACTTTTTGTTCGGACAATGACCGATTGCCCGCTCTATTCAGCACTGCGAGGAATGAGGAGTGAATAGTCATTCAGCGCTAGAACACTATGTATTAGGTATAGGTGAACGAGACTTTGACTATGTATATTTAAGTTTACCATATTAATGACTTGGGCGTTCCCAAGAATCGCTTTTCTTTTTTTTTCTTTTTTGAGCGCAGATTGAATGCGTTCCTTTTCATTATAGCGCAGGGTGCACAGACGGCCCCGAAAGCGTATGGGACACGCTTTCCACGGCCACTGTGAATTTTGGCTCTGTCAAAGCATGGCGCTTCTAATTTAATGGATAGCTGTGTAGGTGGTAAAAAATACCACATATTGTTACTTTGCGTTGAAGGCTATGTGTCCAGGCTGTGCGGAAGCTCTTTCTCGCGTAACTCTTGCGTCGCAAATTTTTGTGGCAGACTGTTCACAGCGGTTGCGTAGCCACTACTCGGCGCAACTCGGCGTGTACATTATACAGTATACGTATACACTGTATGGTACACTGTATAGTATAGCGCAGTGCAATGTGCTATATTTGAACCCTATGCGCAAGTTGTCTATAAGCTCCAACTATGCGTCTGTTAACTGCACAGGTGGTGCCTGCGCAACACGCGATCTGTATTGTATTATGATTGTGTTCCGCGGTGTGCAAATATGAGTTATGCGTGGACTGTATACGCTTAAAGCGCTGCGCTTGCTTCCTCTTCAAATGATGGATTGTTTGAGTGTCAACGCTGTTCTGGTGGTGCCATCCTCTGCTTTTTCCCCTCTGTTGTCACCTTCTTCTCATTCTCGCTCTATCTTATTCTTCGCTCTTCAGGCGGGTGGGCGTGGCGCCCCTTTCCTTTTTCTTTATGGTGTTTGGATATGTTTACATGATTAGCAGTAGTAGTAATAATCAATCGATCAATCAATCAGTCAATCAATCAGTTAATTTATTAACGTGCCAAGGAACAACCTGGTAGTCTTGGTACTGATGCAAGTGAGAATAATGAAAGTAATAATAATAATAATAATAATAATAATAATAATAATAATAATAATTAGTAGTAGTAGTAGTAGTAGTAGTAGTAGTAGTAGTAGTAGTAGTAGTAGTAGTAGTAGTAGTAGCAGTAGTAGTAGTATCATTATTATTAAGAAGGCAACACACGGGCAGTGAGAGATGCCGTGGTGTTGGATAATTTAGGCCTCCTGGGATTCCTTGAGTGACTGATTGATCTTCACGAAACTAAGAGAATAGGAGCAGTCCGCATCCACCAAAACGCCGAGAACAGTTAAAAGAAAACAAAAACAAAAGAAGAGGATTGCGAAGCTACCTCGCCCATAAAGGCATCCGGCTTGATGGCGTAGTGCGCCTCTGCTTGCAAACTGTTACTGTGCAATTTTACTTTTATTACTGAATTTATTCTTCTTCCGCTGCTGGTCAGCCAGTAAGCCAGCGAAATGGGCGAAGCTCCCCAACTCTAAGCCTGATATCGACTATAATAAAGATCTTCGCTCGTTCTTTAAAAACCCAGCCGTGCGGAAGCACTTAGTGCGATCGCCGTCGTCTTCTCTCGCCTCCAATCTGCGGAGCCCGGCTGTCTATGGCTATTTGGGGCAGGGCTATAGAGAAGGAGATTTTTTTTTCTTTTTAATCCTAAAACGCTGCACGACACATCGGTCGGCACGAGGAAATGGACACGATAGAATGGAAATAAAAGAAAATAGCGCTACGAGGTACAGAAAAAAAAAGAAAAAGAATTGCACTTTTTTTTTCTCGCTCTCTATTCCAACCTGGTTCTCGCTGCTGCTCGAAAACTTTAGCAAAAACCGACATTTCCGGGAAGACAAGAAAGACGGCAGCGCGCGCCGGCGTGCGACACGGCGTCGAGATATTGTGCGTCGACTGCCCGGAAAGGCCGAACGCGTGCGAGAGGGTGGCACGCGCGGTATTCGACAAGGGAAAAGGAAGAAGAAGTAAAAAAGAAAAAAAGAAAGACGCAGTATACGCAAAAAAAAAAAAAAATGAAGACAGGCAGGTACGATACCGCAGAGGCAGATATAGCGCGTGCGCTTGTCTCGGCCCAGCGCACTACTCGGCACATGCTTTCACCCGAGTATTGCGAGTCGAGCCACTTTCGTGAGTCGAAGCGTGAAGTATAAAGCAGGGGTGTTCTACAAGCGACGAGAGGGAAAAGTGTTGCCGTGCGGCTCAGTGGGCGTGAAGGCGCGTGGGCGGCAGGGCTGGGATGAAGACGGTAAACAGTACATTTCTGAAGTCTGCACAGTTATTCCTAAAACGGCCAAATTATTATTTTTTTTTGTCGTTGGCGTCGAAAGTTTACGGGGGGTGATATCTGGAAAGAATCTTGGCTCGTATTTACGAAACGCTCTTACGCTAGAATTGTTTGTGGGAGCAAGTGCCAGGCAATCATAATGCCGGACATATTATTAGTGAAGACGCCGGCCAATGGCAAAACGTACTGATGAATGAAAAGCATTCTTACTTCGGTCCCTGGATATTTGCTCATCTTTCAGTTCTCTGTGTCTCAACTTTCAAACCAACCTTCCAACGCTCAATTAACCTTCAAATTTTACGAAACGGGGAAGCTTCGAAAGAAAGTAATCTCCTAGACAGAGCCTATATATACTTCAGGGAACTGAGAGAGAGAGAGAGAGAGAGAGAGAGAGAGAGAAATAGGGGTCGACAGGCAGACAAATTAACGGGAATGAATGCCCGGTTGGCTATCCTGTACTAAGGAAGAAGAAAGGGTACCCAAAATTAGGAGAAAGAAAGACGCTAAAAAAAAAGCATTTTGCACAGTGAAGCACGCCTTACAAAAACGGCGTCGGTTTGATGAAGCAATTTTATTCGAGAGGCAAAATTTACCGCGCTGTGTAAGAGAGGAAGGCCCGGCACGAATCCTATTATTACAAGAGCCTAGAAGCTGCCAATTACGCTGTCGCCTGATCATGGGTGGCGCGCACACACACATAGTTCATATATTGACCCTTTTCGCGGCGATCCCGTGGGCGCTGCCATGTTTGATCACGTGGTGACGCGTCCATTGCTTGCCTTAACTGCCTCCGTTACCTCCTTGTTTACAATGGGAGTGTATGACTCCGGCGCGGCTTAGCAAACCTCTGTTTCGGGAGATATCGTAGACGGTGACTGGGTGGACGACACGAAGCTTTGATCACAGCTTCAGAAAACATGCAAAAGCGCTTTCGGATCTGATTAAGCTATGTCCAAATGGCGCAAGTAGCATATATGGTGCTTGCTCTAATAGCGGGCTTAAATATGTATTCCAAGCTATCCAAACATTCCGCTCATGAATTGAATCATGATTAGCGTGTTTTGCTCTTTGTTCTTTATTTGGCAAATATTTTGAAGCAGCGGCTTGTCAATTTCTGACTCGGTGCGGCCACTATCTGATTATTTTCGCCCTAATCGCTCGCGGGTGTGCTCAGTTCCGATAGATTTGTTCTTGCTGCGCACGAGGCTTGAAACGTAGCTGTTTTGTACATTGTAATATCTTGTAGCAAATATATATTACCGCTAGTAACTCGCTTACTCTTGTGGACCATCACGAAACCATTCGTCGACCATTCGTGCACCATCGGTGTAGTCCGTCATTTATGGTGCGTATATAGTGCACATATATTCAAGTGTGCGCCCATTCACTTATTCTTGATACGTCGGCGATAGAGTGGGCGTAAGATGTGTATAGATAACGTGCGCGAAACTTACTATGACAGGAAGCGACACTACTCTCTTTGTCATTGTTTTAACGAGTGGTACTCACACTTGCCGACGTTCCGGGGCTGAAGCCCTTTCTTTGAAGGTTAGCGATACAACGCAGGCGGATGAGCAAATTTCTGTATCTTCAAGGAAAGCCGTATATCTCGAAGTGCCGGTAACACATTCGGACAGTTGCAGCAGCGGTCCGCGAACTTGAGCCACACAGATTCATTCCATTCCTTAACATGCCAGTCACCATTTTTGAAGCCAACTACTGCACACGTCTTCAAATCACATGATTCAATCTAGCATGATTGGAGCACAGTGCGTTAGCGAAAACACAGTTGCATTTCCGACAGCTGATTGCACAGAAGCAAGGTAGAAGCGGTAATGGTTTCGTATTCGTGCGCGGTCGCTGAGGAGAGGTATGGCGCGCCGCCGTGAGCGCCATCTGGTTTCTGTAAAACAAACTGCTCCGCGAAAAGGGTCAATAGGCAAACTCGCAATGAAGCAATTCGCAAAAAGACGAGCTTACACCACTGCTCGAGTCACAGGGTGTGCCGCTTGAACTTTTGGCATGTTTACGCCAGCGCTGTAAGCTTTTACGGCGACGTCAATTTTCAGGAGGCTCAGCCGCGCTACCACGGGAAAACTGTTTGGCGGCTGCTAAGGCCGCAAAGAGCAAATAGCTTCGAATTGAGCGCTTAGCCATCTATACTGCTACCTAAGCGACTACAGCTAGGCAGTTCGCAGTAGACTTAGCTAAACATGCCTGTCAATACTGCGTATAGGCTTTAGCGTAAAGCACCTCCCCTCCCTCTTATTAATTAATAAATGATTAATTATTTATTTTAATAAAGCGGTACATGTAAATCGTTCGCTGGAGGAATACTGGCCTCAAAACGATATCGCTTGATATTCCTGCGTGTTGTGATCAGGCATATTTTAAAACAAGCATTGACTTTCCGCCGCTTGTTGGAAACTTTTGGTCTGTTTTATAACACCGGTGTGAAATCGTTGCAGCACGTGAGCAGTTTACGAAATGCGGTGGTGATATTTCTCGGCTGCCGTGTGCTATAAGATTTTGTGCTCGCGTTCACATGGTGGTTGAGCTTTTCAATTGATGAATAAAGCGCGCGTTAAGGTTATAACACATTCTCGATATATTGGCGACATAGTCGTATCCCCATTACTTTCTCAAAAAGTTTACGATTAGTGAACCCCTGGAAGTATGCCTTCTGATGAGGACGGTCACCGTTACCGGTCAATTCAATTTCATTCAATTCCCTTGTTATTCCCGTGTTGTAAGCAGAAAAATACAATCTATTTATTTCCACAGCCAGATGCTATAATTGGGGAGTCTAAATCAAATGTGCATTCATTCAAGTAACCAACACTTACTTCAGTGGTACGCGGAATGTAAGCACCTGATACCTGCTGCGTTTCCGTTAAAAGAAAGAAAGAAAGAAAGAAATGTAGAAAACAAAACGACAAAAGAATAATAGAAATAAACGAATAAAGAAATGAAAGCAAAAAACACCAACTGAAAAGACAACTACGCCCCACCTATGCAAATTTAAGTTCAACGAGCCGGTACAAGCCGCAGCCGTACCACGTGTATGAAAGCGCCGTCGGCTGCAGAGCCAATCAACGAACTATCAAGACTGTAGTGCATATACGCACGGAGGCGCCGCACCGAAAGACGGGGTATCGCCGCAAACAATCGACTCTCGGGCGAGGCAATTCCGAGTGGTGCGCGCTGCGCGATCGCCGGTGCTATGCCTCCCCTAATGGCTACCGTTTGTTTCAAGCTGCGAAGAAAGCGATGCATTCCGATATGAGGACGCAGAAGAAAAGAAAAAATATCTTCGAGCCCCCTCCCCCAGCACGCTTTCAGCTGCCACTCTTTCTTCCTCCTCCTCGAGCCTTGTTTCATTCTCCGCTCTTTCGCTCGCGTTTTCCTCCCTATATTTTTTTTCTCGTTTTTTTCCAAATCAGCGACTTCACGCTTCCGTCACTCCATTTATCTGACAGACGGCGTGGAACGCATTTATCTGGCAGGTGGCCTGAAAGAATAGGCGAACGGTGGCTACCCTACAGACAAGAGTCCTGTGTGTGCCCATTCCAGCGCGCGTGCGCGCGCGCAAATACAAACATGCGCAGAGATATAGGCGCGCAAACGCGCATGCGCACACGCACGCACACACAGGCGCGCACGGACAAACGCACGCGCGCACATGCGCAAGCGCACTTTTCAATCTGCTGCGAATCTCGCGTTTCGGCGCGCGCTCAGCACTGAAGGAGGGGAGGCAGTCCCGATAGAGATTTCACCTTTCCTGTCCACGCCGAATGGCTGCGCTTTCGCTCCTGGCGCTCGAGCGCTCGGCGACGCCGCGTGCGTGGCCTTCTCGGGTTGCAGCGCGTAAACGCGCATATATGGTTCGGCCGCGCGCCGTCCATCGGATCGTTATCTGCCGAGCAATGTAATGGATACCCCGAAGGTGTGCGAGAGTTAATTCGTGAGGTCAGCAGTGCATTACTTCTCTTCTTTCTCTCTCCCCAGCTTTAGTTTTTTTTTTTTTTTTGTTTCTGTTCCAGTCCTTCCACTCGCAAGCATTGCCTCCGGAGGCGCACGCGCTGCTCGTTCGTGCAGTGCGAAGGTGCGAGATATATACTGCTCCCCGAGGGCATATTCATGTCCACGCGTTTATATCGTTGCAGACATTTATCCATATCCCGAGGCCACATTTATACCAGCGAAAAAAGACTGCATTCGTCTATAGTACTTCTCCGTCGCCCTCTCCACCACCTACACGTTTTTTTTTTTTGTTTTTTTCGTTGCTCTCTGAACATGTTCGCGCCTTGTCGATATGCACTCAACTATACGAAGCCGTTAAGCAACAAGACTTCCGTTAAGGTATGCGCGCGTGTGGGATTTGCATGTCCTCTCGAAGGACGACGCGGGTAATGTCTGTGGCAGCGACATTTTTTCCGTCGAGCGGAGCACTGACGCGCGTGAAGGTTCAATTAAAGAAAATAATAAACGCCGAGCGTGCCCTCGTGCGCGCGCGGACAACAACGAGGCCCAATTGATTGTGCCGCGACGGCAAAGCCGCGCGCCGCCAACGCTCGAACGCTGGCGGCAAATGGGACAGGAACGCCAATTCGATTACGATCTTGGACGCACGCGCTGCTGTCCTCGTTATGGAGAACCGCGCGGGCACCAAATGCCGCTGTCGACCCGCTAATGGGCGAGCGTGTTGCGCGGAATTAACGCGTTGTCGCGAGGTGATCGAGCGATGGGGGTCCTGACGGCCGGAGGGGTAGGGGTCGACAGCTGCGAGCATGCGCCGTCGAACGTTATACCTGAGCTCGAACAGCGCGAGGTCGCGACGGCGAGAAAAAGCGAAACACAAAAAAAGGCAGTCTGAGGGAAACGAGGGAGGTGCGTATCGATTGGCACTGCCATATCTTATTACGAAAGTAAGTAATTACGACGGGGCCAAACTGTACTGCAGCGAGAGAGAGAGAGGGAAAGCGAGGAGAGGAAAGGCAAGGAGGGCAACCAGACGAGCGTGCGGTTTGCTACCCTACACTGGGGGTAAGAGAAAGAGGCAATAGAAAGAGGAAGAGAGTGAGCACTGCTTCACCGCGGGGGAGAGATTGCACAGGACGACTATAAACGGTCACTCAGGCCGTTGAACACGGCATGCACTTCATGAATAGTACTATATAGCGCTTGAATGCCTTTTTCCGCCAGCGAGTATGTGAGAATGCACCGAAAAGCATGTGGAGAACGAAACTTAGCATACACTTATATCATAAGTATATTCTTCAAGCACTGAAGGATCTAAGAATAAGCAATAGCTAAGGCTTTCAATACCTTCTAAAGGCAGTGGAGTGAACGCTCTTTGTCCCCCGTAAGTCAGGGAGCGAAGGCGTCTGAGCACTGTGACGGAGAACTGACAGTTTCTTGTTTTCTCGTGTCTTGTTACTCAATTGCCAATTTGAAGCTGTGGGTAATGTATATTGATGCTCATCTTTCAAAGTACCAATATGGACTCTCGTGTTTGAAAACCATAAAGTAAAAATTTCTGTCGCACAATCGCAGGATCGAAGCCAGAGATATAACGAAAGGATATAAATCTCCGCTGGGCTAATAACCTGTGCTGGGAAGAGGTGCACCGAAGGTAAGAGAAAAGTCTAAAAGGAGCGAAGAAGAAACTATTTAAGACAATCTGGGCGTTGGCTCTTGGGCTACTTGGTTTGCTAGTTGTACGTCTCTGTGTGTGGGACTGCTTGTCACTTTGACAGACTGCGTGTGACAGCAGTGTTTTCAGTAGGCGAGCTAACCGAGAAGCCCAAAGCCAACGCCTTGCGACATGCACTTTTGGCGTGCTGCCAGCCTGCTTTCCCGTCTCCAATGCGCACAGTGTCGCCGGGTTATATATCTCGCGGAAGGTACATATTTCAGAAATACGTCACCCGTAATAGTCGTTGCCCTGCAGCCCTCTCGCAATCTGTCAACTCCCAGTTAGTCGCGCCACATTGACGACAATCTCCTGCGAAACATACAACCAACTGCGATTTACCATGCAGCACCGTGCAACGTTCTCCTTGTCGTTCTACTTCTTTCTTTTCTTCCGCCGTCGCAGGCAGAGCACGCTGACAACAGGATGCTTTCCGTTTCTCATCGAGCCTTCCTCCTCGTTTCTCGAGGGCTGCGCGAATCCGTCTTCCTTCCAGTTGGGACGGCGAAATGTGTTTTCCATGCGGCACGCTTTCCCCGCCGCCGTCGCCACCACCACCGCAAGGCGTCCCATCTCACGCGTCAAGCGAAAGGCACGCGCAAATGAGCTGCCGCCGCCGCTGCATACCCGCGGCCGCGCGCACGATTTTTCCGTCACGGCCAGAGAGACAACAGCGTCGAGCTGCGCCGGGCACGCCAAGCGTTTGCACGGAATGGGAGCACTGCGAGGCCGGGTGCATGCGCAGGAATCACGCGAAGGGATCGCTTCGTTCCATGACGCATAGCGCTCGTGCATAGAGCACACGTCTTACAAACGCGACGGACAGAGGCGCGTACACGAGGAACTTTGCGACAGCGGGGCGGGCAGTTGCACGCGGCGACACGAAGGGAGGGTGCAAAAAAAAAAAAAAAAAAAAAAAACGAAAACGCGGTGTCGCGCCGAGGGAACGACAACTTCGGCCGCCAGCCGAACCGACAGAGGACGTTTCCATCGGGTGTATATATATATATATATATATATATATATATATATATATATATATATATATGCGTCGTCGCGTCCTGTCGACCCCCGAAACGCTTGACGGCCCAACGCGTCTCGTGCGTTAGACTTCGAGATAGGATTTTTGTTTGTCCGTTTCGGCGTGTTTGTTTTACCGTCTGGCCACCTGTTTGGGAAGGCCCCGCAAAGCCCTGTGCACGCGGCGAGCGAGATATAGCTCATTCCCGATGCATGCAAGCGTCAACGACGTCAGCGTGCTTTGTCCGAAAGGCATTCATAGAGATCTCTCCCGGGCATTAGCTTCACCTTTTTACACAGGAAAAGAAAACCAACTAAATAGGCACAAGCACGCAAGTAAGCCAACAAGAGGGCAAGGAAGGCAAGTAAGCTATATATATATACACCGCATGCAGTCCCGCTACAGACTCGCGGTCCGTTTTCCCTCCGCGGCTGTTAGCGCCCGCGGAAACAGGTGGCCGTCAGCACTGCATCAAGCACAACCACGCACGCAAGCGGCCCATCTTTCCCTTGAATCAGACTACGCGCTCGATCTGTCCGGCTTTTCCTCGCCGAGCTCTCTCGCGGAAGGGCAACAGACCGCAGTCGCAGGCGGCGCACTGATTTCAAACACTAGTAGCGAAATTCTTCAGCCTCAACGAGCAAGCAGACAGCGATGACACAAGGAGGCTCCCTGCTGCGCTTTGTGGATGCAATGCATACAAGCTCGACGGGATCCGAGATTCGGACTTGTCGAGCTTTCTGTTAGACCGCCGTTGTATGCATCATTGCCATCGCGATCGTGTTTTAAACTCATACTTTCGAAAGTAACCCATTGAAATGCGCAACCCATCGCGGGTGGTGGCAAATTGCATACCGGTCTTATCGGTCGCCTCGAGCGAGCTCGCTATCCTCGCGAATCGATATCCAGCAGGGCTGTTATGCCTACTGCTGCCACCGGCATCCGCAGGTGGTGATAAGGCGTATATGTGTCGCATGCCTGCGGTATTCAAACGAACTTAAACAAAATGCGAGCTTGCCGCTCGCTACCGTTTCATCTGACACCTTTGTTCACTCAGGCGGCATGCGCGGCTGTTGCGGAAGTGGCTCGCGGTGCATGGAAGCAGCGAATACGTCCACAGCCATGTCTGGGAAGTGGACGTTGACGGCGAATAAATTCTGTCCTTATGGACCACGTTACGGCCGGCAGGAAGCACAGCCAGGCACAACATTTGCGATCTTAGGGGAGTACGCGTCTTGAGTGCTACAGCAAACTTACAACAGGCAGTTAGGAAGAAGTTTGCGAAGCATGCCTTGAATGATTTAAACCGGGTAACACCAAGCGCCGGGAGTATACGCGCAAGATTACTGTAATACACTGTACGTAAGGGCAAAACCCTCGTGGCCGATTCTCGGCGGGTTATACTCATCAAGCCAGAAGGTTATACTCATCGAGTGTTCAAATCATCAAGCCAGAAAACTACTTTCAGTATGGATATAGAAACGTGTCTGGCTTCCTATTTGACCCGGCATTAAATTTCGCGCCAATATTTACCAGCGATATACGCAATGTATCGCACTTTACGATAAATATGCAATGGTCGTTATTTTTAACAATGGGCACGCAACGGCTCTGCACCACTAGCTCTTTGACGTTTAGAACTGGGCAGGCCGTAAAACATGCGGGCATGGTATCGCGGCTCGGCGTTTTTTTACGAGTACACTGAAAAATCCGCGCAGTGGCTTCATCCGCAGATTATATGACTGCACGAAGCACCGTGTGAAGAACGTATCAATGAATGTGCTGGCCGATCCATATCATTTGGCATCTTTTGTATAGTCGTGCCTCCCATATTGAGGCGGATAATGGAGGCGATTTATGCACCAGAATGCACACTGCACTATCAGACGGTATAGTTATTTCCACCTATGGTGGGAATTGATATTTATACCTCTCAGCTATACCACAAGAACCTTACAGTATATTTGCATCCATGAATGGATTATCGACGCACAGAAAGCGTATTAGCGCCCGGGTTTTGAAAGCCGTTTGTTCTTACGAAACGGCACAACGTTTCGTAAGTCAGCACCGACCAATCAAAGACAACCAACGGGGTTGAGGGCTAAGGTATAGGCCACGGTAAAAATATATCTCTAAGAACGAAATCGTTGTAAATACTCACTCGCATGAACAAGTGCTGCAACATTTATCACCTGCATAGCCGCTTTCCTGTGACAAGTGACGACGTTATCGAGGCCTCTATTTTGACGACGCCTCACAAGATAGCAGGTGCAGGAGGGGTTATGGCCCAACATCAACAAAGCAAAAAAGAAAGAAAGAAAAAAAGAAAAGTGGTTCCCGAAGGCCGATATCCTACAAGTAATGGGGCGTCCATTCGTAACAATGGTTTGACTATACATTCTATACTGCGTGGTCATTAGCCTGCTTTACATGCGAGGATTCTTCCTCTTCTAGGTTTTTTCTTTCTTTCTTTTTTTTCCCTGCGGGTTCTGGTGGCGCAGTCATAGGCTAAATGCACTATGGGCACTGCGTACATTCTCAATGGGGGATTTCGATCACAATTAGGATGTGAAATGCTTACAAGCACCACACCAGGCGAAGAGTCGGGCTCTTAACAAAACGGGCCGATTACGTCTGAGCCGCTTGGTTTACAGTCGGAAAGCTCGAGGCAATTCACCGATAAAGTCCCCCATGGAGGAAAGTTATAAGCTTGTCAGGGCGGGACTCTTACGCAAAATCTCCCTCTCGTCTACCTTCTTACATTGCGCGCACAGTGAAAGGCGGGAGTTTTCAGAAGTGTTTTTTTTTTCTATTGTGGGCGCCTTTTAAAAGTTAAACCTACGCGACCTGCAGGTAGCGTCATTGCCCGTGCTTTAAAATAACAGGAGAAAGCGGTGATAAGTGTTCCTCGCCCGCCTTTAGGCGAACGGCCCACGATACGCCTATAGTTCGTTTGCCTACGACGAGCTTGTGAAACCCCATCTACCCCCTCTTTCCCAGGAGAAGGATGTATAACAGCAAAGATATCGGGTGTAAGATAGGTTCTGCGGAAAGTAGTATTCTCGAAAGTGACGTCCCCCATGGGTGGCCCGTTATTTTGATGAGCTTTTGTTTGTTTGTTGATGCCTGTTTCCGCACGTTTTAGAAGCATGTCTGTGCAACCTCGAGGAGGCCCATGGGTCACTCATTGAATGGTAAGGAAGCCTGTTTAGCTGCCAACTGGTATTTACCTGCAAGAAAACCAACAATCAAATTTAAGCGTATTTCCGTAAGAAAGACGCTTTCCTTTTATTCCTCAGAGCCTAGCATCTTGGCCCCATTCACTATATATATCCAGTTTTCAGCATCCAGTCCCACTGACCTCTCATTCAGCGCAGGAAGGCATTGCGTGTAAGTGAAAGCCAATATTCTGGTCACGAGTCGTTCTATTTTGCACGCGCGCAAGCCATTCGCAGAAAATATAATGAACGTATATTATATAGTCTGTAAAGTATACCAGCCACCGGCCTCGCAACATTAAAATAGCGTTTCCGGGTTACCCACATAAACGCGTGAAAAAAAAAAAAAAACAACAACACGTATTCTCGAATTTTTAGTGCCTTTCGGAAGTGTAATGTTTCCGGCGACAGGCTCGCTCCATTGTTCATAACGAAGTGGGTATACAGTTGCCCCCCCTCCCCATTTGAGAGCAACACTCCCCGCGACCACCCGCGCGTTACCATAGTCGGCCACGGGAGAAAGGACACCAAAAGATGGCCTTCCGCGTTTTTTGCTCGTGTAATCAAATCCTTCATATGTCTGCACCTATAGTACGAACCCAGTGGTTCGAAATAAAATACTGTGAACAGAGCAGTCCAGAGAAGTAGTGACAAACAAGTGTTCGCATGTTAACATTGACATCATAGCACGATAGTAGAGTGTTGCCGCAAAGCGCTATCACTTAACCATTACCGCCAGCCATAATAGAGTTTCCTGCGAAATGTACTGGCGCTCTATAGTGTCTACACGATAACTGCAACTATACGGCGATTCAGCCAGCACGGGTTTTGCCATTCACATGGATTTGCTACAATGTTCAGAAAACTATACGCAACAGCTTGAAATTTAGAAAGATAAAGCGTAGTAAGCAAATCCACAGGAACGTCTCAAGCCACAAGCATGAAGATTAGACAAATCCAAGCACTAACCATCATAGTAGCTAAACCATCGTGGCGTCATAGTTCCCTCTGGTTATTTTTGTAGGAAACTCCGTATTCCACCAGCATGCAAGTGCCCCCTGTCAGCTTCGAGCACGCTAGATCGGCTTCGCCCGCGCATGAACCTTACATTGCCTTACCTAGAACACGTAAAACTGGTCGAGGCGGTAGCGGTACGCTAAACCTGTCCACAATTTCCTCTTCACGCTGTCTCGTTGCAGCGCGAGACACGCACCGTGCGGCGTCGAGCGATCACGAAACTTATCAGAGTCTGTATACACAAAATGATTCTCATGCTGAAACTGTTCGTAAGAACAGGTACCAGCCAATGGTGGTGTCGAACATATTAACGATGGCGGTTTAAAAAAAAAAGTGGTCTTACGAATGAAAAGCTTTGCGAATTCGGTCAGTTTTGAAATTTCATGTGTCGTACGGACGGACCGAACTTTCCGACACATTTGTACGTAATTAATTAATTATGGGGTTTTACGTGCCAAAACCACGATCTGATTATGAGGCACGCCGAAGTGGGGGACTCCGAAAATTTGGACCACCTGGGGTTCTTTAACGTGCACCTAAATCTAAGTACACGGGTGTTTTCGCATTTCGCCCCCATCGAAATGCGGCCACCGTGGCCGGGATTAGATCCCGCGACCTCGTGCTCAGCAGCCCAACACCATAGTACATTTGTACGGGATCGAGTTAGTTGGCGCTATAGAACTTGCGCAAACATGAAAAGCCCTGCTACCGAAGAACAATAAGAAGAAAGAAAGTTACACGGCAATGCATTTTGAAGCTTCATTGTATCGGAAAAGAATACGAGGAACGTTATTATTGTCCGTAGAGGGTGCACAAAACCTATATACCCTTGCGGTTGTCTCTCTCAGCTTTAGGATACCACACAGAACAACACTGATCACAGAGTGAAAGAGTAGCTTTTTGGCATGGAAGTTGCGATGGTTCATTTTCTGTCAGTCTGATGGTTTAATGCTGCACGGTAGCAGGAGACCCGAGGGCGCTGAGAGAACGACGGTTAGAATTTTAAATCAGCTGGATGCTCACCACTAGGATGGTTGCAATTAAACGGCGGTGCTAGTTGTACACGAAAAGTTGTGATGAATGCATTGTATGCCGCGAAAACGTTTGACGGCGACAGCGTGTGCACAGTTACAGCAAGTGAAAAACGAGGTATATATGTCTTACATGAAACAAAGCGGCAGTCAACTCATAGTGCGGCGCAAATTATGCAACATTCACTATAGAACTTATGAAGACGAGAGTTTATTACTGGTCGCGAGTGTTATTAACATCGCGCTAGGAACTGTGGCGCTGATGAAATGACGAAGACAAACACGACGGGACAGGGGCATTGAGAGGACCATGTCCCGTCTTTGTCGTTTCTTTTTTTTTGCCACATTAACTGAAGGATGAAAATGTATTTGACAAACTAAGCTGATCTTCGTCTTCTAATGCAAAGATTTAGCCTTGAGTAATGTAACTCGGGAGAAGTAGAAAACATTGAATCTGCGTGAAACGGAGTAATGAATACAGTATCACGTTGACATCAACACTAAATCCATAAGTTGATGACAAATGGTACAGACATTATGACCGCAGCTTCCCTGAGCCGCGTGGACGTTATTGGTCCGATATTGGCCAATTTTCTTGCCAGTATTGGTCCAATAGTGGTCCTACGCAGATATGTACAGATGCAATCTTCTGAGTCAGACTCGCTTTTCCGGCTCCCTTATCTATTTCACCTGTGCTTATAACTTCCCGAAGTTCAGGACAAGCCTTACACCTGTGCTTCACAGACATTGTGACAGGAGGCTCAGGAAATCATTGGCAGATAACAAACCAGCCTTTCTGATGTCACTGTTGAATCGAGTTGGCTTCACCAGAAAGCTTAAATACAATTGCAACATGTATTGAAACGAGAAATAAAATAAAAAGAAAAACATCGGCGGCCGTACAAGCTTTCGATGTTGTAGCACCACCGAGCAAACGTGTGGTTTGGTTAACGTGACAAAAGCGAGGTGACAAAAGCGACACATTTTCAGCGTTGCGCGGCCAGTATCACCGACGCAACAACGGCTCTCACCCTGGATGCCGTCGACGTTCTGGAAGGAGAAACGGTTGGCAGAAGCCACGAACGTGTAGGGAGATTCGTGCGCCGGCTTGGGCGCCGTGTAGACGTGCCGGGGCAGCATCGAGTCACAAGACTCGGCAGGACCACCCTGCGGGAACGCCTCGGCGTTCCACTGCGAGACCACCGTCGCCAGGAGCAGGGCCAGGGGCGCGCAGGCCAGCGACGAGCAGACACCGCGGTTCTTCATCGCTGTATGGTATACAACCGGCGGGACGGAGAACGATTGACGCCGAGGATGACGGTCGCAGACGAAAAAATCCGAGGGTGCCGAGTTGGCCTTTTTTTTGTCAGTTCGGCGATCGCGGCACTCGCTCACAGACTTTCGGAGAAAGACGCGCCAAATCCTGCTTCTGCTCGCGACGATGGTTCGTTCCTGGACTGCTCGGGATGCTGGCCGTCCCGCGCTGGCCGGGCTGACGGAAGAAAGGGCAAGGGGAGACCGAATCCACACACACACACACACACACACACACGCACGCCTCTCTCGGTCACACTCTCTGTTTTTTCCTCTCCGAAAGTGAGCCTCCCCGTTGGGTGTCTGGCTACTGCCCTCTCCCGCTCCACCTTCTTCCGTCACTTCTGGAGCAACGCTGGTTTCCCTTTTCAAGCGCGGCGGTGGCGGCGGCTTTCGCCGCTGCCTTGCGCTGCATAAATCCCCTCGCGTATCCCTCCCCCATTCATGCACTCTCTCGCTCGGCTAGGCCCGCTTTCCACCGCTGCAGTATACGGCCGGCTACGGCGGCGTTCCGCTAGCCGCTAGCGGTGGTGCTCGCGCGGTGGTCACCTCTCGTCGCTGGCGGCGTGCGGGGCACACGCCCTTGCGAAGAAAAGTCTCGTCGCCCGGCCGTCGGCGATGCCCTCCGGCCGGCCACCGCTTTCGAGAAACTAGTTTCTGTGGTTCTCTTTTTCGTTCCTGTTCCCACCGGCAGTCATACGCAACTACATCCACCGATTCTTTAAGGACACTACGTGGAACCTGAAAGGAAATGTCCCGAGCAAGTCACGAGTCGGGCCTTGCCAAGAACGGCAGAGGACGTTAGAGAAAAATACAGTGAAGCAAAGAAGCAGAGAGATAATCAAAATATAGGCTTGGCCTGCAAGGACAGGGGCGCTGGATGATCGAGTGCTCGTGTGGCTTTGTGTTGACTGCGGTATCTGTTGGTGCGACGGTCAGTGTAGGCTACAGCTCTCTGTGTAGCGCTGTAGTTTGTCTCCAGTTCTGTTATTCAGAAGGAAAATGAACTCGTAGGTGAACAAGTATGCGGCACAAAGACGGGGCAGACGGAAGATTGTCCGTGGCGCCCACTGGCGAAATTGATTTATCGTGGCAATGCGTTTATATTACCTTGATTTATCCAAGTTTAATCACTGATCAACTTATAGTTTGTGGAGAAGACGGGGACAAAACAGTTGCCAAGATTTCCAACAAAATCAAAATGGACCGCACATTTAATCATCCGAGCAGATTTACGGGCGACCTTCAAGTTGGTCTTCTAGTTTCCCTTAATTCTTTTGTTTTCTAGCGTGCTACTCAGCAGCTTTCATACACTCTATAAAGACAAAGTAACGTGTGAGTGCTCTGTATGAAAAGTACGTTCTTGGAATATTTCTTTTAATTCAGAGAAACAGATAAAAATAGAAAAGAGGAAAGGCAGGGAGGTTAACCAGACGCACGTCCGGTTTGCTACCCTGCACTGGGGGAAAGGGGTATATGTATGAAAAGAGAGAGAGATAGGAGATGGAGAGAGCACAGTTGCGCGCACATTTGAAGGTGCCCAGCAAGTCTACATACGGTAGCCAAGACCTGTCGACTTAAGCTATACTTACATTCAGAATTATCATCTTAGAGTAATACGCGCATATGTGTATGCTTTACAACGCACATGCAGCAAATAATGAGCTGTTCCAATGAATCAGAGATAAATCCGCTTCACAGGTGTATGTAGTACTCGCACAACCTTTACCTGTAGCACAACTTCTACCGTGGAGTACTCGAACAACCGCATACAACCTCTACCTGTAGGTAGCGGTATAGTGCTGCAGGGATTAGTGGCGGGCTAGAAGGCTCTATGTGCGTTTTTTTCTCTTCTTTCTTCTCCATTATTATTATTATTTCTTTTTTTAATTGTGCATACGACTGCGGTGTCTCAAGTGCCGTACCTACAATTACCTTTAGATCATGGAACATGGATGAGCATAACCTATAGGGTTAGTCGTCAAATCCTGAGTTATGATGATGCGTTACCGGACTATAATTAGTCCACGAAAAAAAAAAAAACTATTTGGTTGCTTCAGCCCCGCGGAGCCTGACGTAGACTTTTGACGCCAATAGTGCATATGCTTCAAACGAGTTGCACAATTCGAAAAAGAACATCGACAGTGATTGAAAAGGAAGTAACTGGCTCAGTCAAATATACCAGTGTTATTTAGTATGAGGCTAGGTCAGTGTACAATAGATTTGAGTGGTTGGCCATGTCGAAAGTTTAGGCGATCAAAGTCAGCCCGCTGGCCTGAGTTAAAAGCATAGATGTGCCGTAAATAATTTCAGCTGAGTAATGTTGCTGAAATCAGGCCGATAACTTCACTTTGCGTCACGGAGGTCGTTGTTACACTAAGGAGGGCTTCTGAAGTGCTTGGAGATTACGGGCACTTATAGTTTGCATAATAGTTTGCACTCTAATATTTTTTTTCGAAAGCAAAAATCTCATGTTGGCTCGTGCAAAGAGTATGGTGACGGAGAAATGTGTCAGTAATGTCACCTAAGTTAGAGATGCACTTTTTAGGATCTACATTTAAGGTCGAACTTGAGGCACGACAACATGTCAGCACTCTCATAAACTGTGGCGCGCGGTTTAAACCACAGGGAAAATTTTGTCATAAAGTGTGTGGAAATATTCGTTGAATGCAATAATGAAAATGCATAGGAGGCTAATTTATTTATTTATACTGGAAACCTACAACGTCCGCGGTACATTATAGCAGGGGGCTTAATTATACAAACTAAATTAAAAAAGGCCAAGGCAAAGCATAAAAAAATGAAAAAAAATGCGAAAGGCTACATTATACAGCATGGTAACAGGATACCACAAGGTAACAGTCAACTGGGTACATGGTACCAGGTTCCCACCATACTATCAATGTCGTGTAAGAAGTCAGGCATATCTAATCTCACCAGATAGCTCATTCCATTCGTGAATAGAGTTGGAAAAAGCGAATACCTGAGCACATTATTGCGACAGTTATATTCTCTGACTTTTTTACTGTTGCTTTTTCGCTTCGATATGTAATGGAGAGGTACAAGAAACTTAAATTTATCGGTACCGGTGCGATAATTCTAAATGTAAAAGAAAGAAAAATCGGGGGCTTGTTGAAGGTAATCAGAGGCTTGTTTGAGAAAAATGTAAGTTCTTAGTTTCACAAGGCAATATTTAGCATCAAAATCTGTCTCGATTGCTTTAATTAAACTGGGAGCTGAAATAGTTCGCTGCAGTCTTTTTTTCGGAAAGTTGTTCTATCGGGCCCTATAAAGTAAGGCTATTCCACTCTGTTTCTATTCCAATTCTTCCATTAGCCCAGCTCGATTTGTCAAAAATGTTTGGTTCACGCCCACTTCGCCTGTGTGTCACGCGATGCCACGAAAACCGCGATAACTCCCCATCTGATATGACGTCTACACACTGATTATGCATGATCAGGTCGTAACAAAAGAAAACAAAATATTTCCGATTCTGGGGCGATAAACGTAAAATGATTCCAAACTGTTTTGATTCCAATTTCTGAAATCAGCCTCCCCGATTGGTCAAAACATTTTCGGGCCACTACCAACTTCGCCTGTCTGTCACGCACCGTCACGAAAACCGCGATATCTCCCCATCTGATATAACGTGTACACACTGATTAGGCATGATTAAACCGCCCAAAAGAAAAAGAATCTTCTCTGATTCGACGCCTTTTCACCATTAGCCCTCTGCTATTGGTCCAATGTTTTCTGGCTACGCCCACTTCGCTTGTCTGTCACGCGACCATTCAAAACCGCGAAAATTCACCACGTCAAAGTGTCGTGTACGCGAAAAAAATGTATTAATATGCCGAACAACACTGAAAAATTTTCTGAATAGCCACAGACTGTCCCGTTCCGAAAGGAATAGAACATGGCTGCCCGCCGATAGCTCAGGCCCTCGCTACTCGCACCTGCGGGTGAGCATGTATTTATTCGCGCATGATAAACCTTTTTACGTGGCAGTAAAACGTTATCGAGCCCTTTCGGCATGCATACGACATCGCTCTGCCAACTCTTTCTTGCTGAGGATCTGTTTTAGCGGCATTCTCATCCTTCCATTGCACGCCGCCGAAATTTTCGACCAGCCACCGCAAGCTAAGTTAGGCGAAGCGGACCCATCGGAGAAGCCGGCACCACCCTCTTCATGCGGTTATCTATTTTTACTGTGCTGGCTCGGCCCCATCGAAACCCTCTCCACTAGAGCGTGCTCCACACCTCATGTCAGCCAATTATACAAGAAAAACCGTTGAGTGTAGACAATGTTATTGGTTTTGAAAGCGAACAAAGGTAACCTCCTATAAACGAGGAGAGTGTTTGATTGGGTTGTTCAGACAACGCTGCGGGTCACCGCCCGATGCTTGCGTCGGTGGTTACGTAAATTTGACGCCAGGAGTGTGGAATCAAAACAGTTTGGAATCATTTTACTTTATAGCGTCCCTGCACCTTCCTTGTCCTTAGTCCTCCGCTATTGGTCATAACTTCTTGGCCTGCGCCCGCTCCGTCTGTCTGTCGCCCGACGTCACAAAACAATGAAAACTCGCATGAGGCGTATGCATTAAAAAGGCACTAATACGCCCCCCAAAAGTGATTTATCCTTCCGGAATAGCCCCGAAACTGCCCTATTACAAAAGGAATAGGAGATGGCTGTGCCCGCAAATTGCTATGGCACTGGCTACTCGGAGTTGCCGGGGATATGAATTTCTTGGCACATAAGAAAAATTTTGCGTGGCAGTATTACGTTGTGGAGCCTTTTCATCACGTACGACATTGCTCCGCCAACTATTCTTCGCTGAGGATCCGTTTTTGTGGTATATTTAACCTTCTGTTGCACGCCACCTCGATTTTCGGCCAGCCACCGCAATCTAAGCAAGGCGAAGCCAACCAATCACCGACGCTGGCACCCCTCTCTCTCATCCGATTATCTACTTTTATTGCGCTAGCACGGCCCCACCGAAACCTCTATTTCTGCGTGCTGCTCGCCAAAACAGATAAGAAAAAAAAAAGCTGTCAGCCCTTCCACTGGGGTAGAGATGGAAGACCAGCGAAGCTGTACTATGGTGGGAATTACGTATTTCCAATTATGACTATTAAGATGTGATGGTGTAATTGGTTATTTGAACTATTAAAGAATGAAAAATATATATGATACGGTGGTTCTCATTTATTTAGTGACCACAGGGACCATGGCCTTATGGTCGCTACGGTACACCGCCACAGGGTGTACGGCATAGGTTGGCACGTTCTTCATAGACACGTCACCAACGCCGCTCGTGTTCAGTGCGAACGCGGGCAAAATGCCGCCGCCGTCGGCAACGTAGTTCTGCACGTTGTTTGTATGATCGCACACAACCGCTATCAAAACGCTGGCGCGAGTAAGCGCTCCAGCAGCAGCGAGCGAAGGTTCATGCGGTCTATCGCTTCAACGGAAACTGAGCGAAAAGGGTGCGCGCGACTGCCCGGCGCCACGCAAAGTTCCTCGCAGAGCAGACGCCGCAACCCCTCCCTCCTGCGTTGCCTTCCCGCTGTCCTCCTTTCGCGTGGTAGATTGAGTCGCCAGTTCGCCCGGTCGCAAGATACGCATTTGGTGCCGCAGGTAAACGTCGCCTCCCCTCCCTCCCTCCCGTCCCCCCATGGCCTTTCGCGCGACGGAAGAAGTGGCGTTTGCTCTGCGCCGTGCGTTCGCTCCCCGTGAAAGCGCGCGTCCCTCGCGCGCTTTCACTCGCACATACAGCATACGGCCAGAGTTTTTTTCTACATCCGGACGCGACGATCGAAGACTGCCCTTAAAGTAAACCCAGTGTTGAAACAACGGAGCTGTGGTTCTCTTGTGTTCCTCTGTGATTTTGTATGAGCTTCTGTGATTATCTGTGGGTTTCTGTCATTGTATGTGAGTTTCTGCGATTATGTTTGTTTACCAGTGGTTTTAGTGCGATTATAGGTGATGTTTTGACTTTTACAGCTTAACATTCCCTGCTAACTCCCGGTCGAGGAAATATCTTGCACCGTCGTTCAAATGGATCTCTCGGCGCTTGTTCTGCCTCTTGCTGGGACAAATCAGGGTTCGCTTTCCTCCAAGTACGCTTAACTTGCGTTTCTTTTGTGCGTAGCTCCGAATTAGCCTCCCGCCGCTGCCGTTTCGCTTGCGCTTCCCGCCGACGACCCTCGTTGGTAGCGGTCTTCCGGCGGTTATACGTCTGGCTTGCGCTTCCCTCTTGCGTAGCTCCGGATTAGCCTCCCGCCGCTGCCGTTTCGCTGCCGATTCCCGTGCTCGAAACGTAGAATTCGCCCGGCGACGGCGTTGCCACTCTCGGGGAGCGGAATCCATGGCGAGAAAGGGCGCGCACTCTCCCTCTCCCTCCCCCGGCTCGCGCTCTGATTCAACGCAGCGCCCCAAGCGGTGGATCTGGGAACCTGCCCCCTGCGTGGCACCGGTGGACAGACGGACGGCGTAGCCTCAACGTACAACAGCTCCGCTGTTAAAACCGAAAGACGAAAACGTTTGACGAATAGCGGAGGGCTAATGGAAAGATGTCGAATAAGAAATATAGTTTTCTTTTGTTCAGCCTAATCATGCGTAATCAGAGTCCACACGTCAGATCAGATGGGGAGTTCTCGTGGTTTTCTTGACGTGGCCTGACAGACAGGCGAAGGGAACTTTTTGACCGATCGTAGAGGGCTGATTGCATACATTGAATAAAAACAGCTAGGATCAGCTTTGCGTTATAGCGCCCTAGTTGTCCAACGGATGACTCACGAGACGATATAGATAAGACAACATTACGGCCACGGGAGCACTCGCAATTCGTACTCTTCCCCACGAAGCTTCAATGTCAGACGTCACTAAAGTTTCGAAATTGTTATTTTCAAATATCATGTGCCTCCTATGTACTATGGACCAAAAAAGTTTACGGACCATGAGATCTCAGAAAACGTTAAGTATCCGAGCAGCCTTTAAAAATAGCCAGTAAAACCGTACATCACAACGTTGTTTGCTTATACCAGTAAAGGCTGGAAATGGGAATACCAGGCTGCGTTTTGAGGCTGCGGAGATATTCAGCTTTTTGTCAGATCTCTTGGCCCTTAAACTTTTTGAGTCGATAGTACGTATCGTGGAAGCAATGATTACAAGGCACTGACAATAATCAATAAATGAGTAAATACAGTGATCATTCAAGCAGTTCAGGTGTCTATATTTGCTGGTTACTCTCACGTAGGCGTCATCAAATCAAGTGCTATGTCTGCCCATACAAAAATGCGTGCCCCCTGTTGTAGAGATTTTAGAGGGTGAAAAAAAAAAACGTTTTCAGGGCTTCCGCAACATTCACAAGAGGGCATCGTAAAGGGAAGTGTTCCCAATGCCGATGACGTTCCTTACAAGTTGGCCTGTGGTTCGTACCAGCGAAACTTGTTGCTAGATCCCCCATGCGCGCTGGCAAAAATTCAGTATGAAAAATACCAGCGACAAAGGTTCACGGCAACGTCTTTGAAACTGCTATTTTGTGACCCACCCACCACTTATAGAAAACATATTGCATTTCGACCACCGCCTCCGCTCTGTACATCTGGCAACGGCAAATGCTTATCAGTTTCAACGTATGAGGAGCGATAGAAAAGAATGACACTGATTGGACGGGCAAGAAACCAACTCAAAAAGCAAGAAGGAAATTATGCGGATTTAAAGCCTTGTGGGATCCTGTTTAAGGGAATAGTCCTTCGCTGTTTGCGATGAACGCTGTTTTTGTTAAGCGACCACTAGCAATTGTAGAGCTCACGAAAAAGTAGGACGCATTTTCTAAAACTTCTAGCCCTCCAAACACTGCTGCCACATCCGACAGAAACCAGTCTGTCGCCACACTACACACCAAGCCGAACTCCTTCCGCACAAAGTGTTTGTCGAAGTACTTCTTTGGGTCTTTAAACACCCCAATCAAAGGAGAGTATCTATCTATCTATCTATCTATCTATCTATCTATCTATCTATCTATCTATCTATCTATCTATCTATCTATCTATCTATCTATCTATCTATCTATCTATCTATCTATCTATCTATCTATCTATCTATCGTCGTGATGCCGACGCGGTCGTTCCATTGTCGTCATTTCAGCTTCATGATCTTACTCTCGTCATGCCGTTCTCGTCACGCATTCTACGCCGACCAAGTAACCCAAGTTGTCTAATAACCTACGCCACTAGGTATGGCTCGGGGTGGTCATGCCGTCATGGTAGTTGCATCGCCGTCATTCCAACTTTGGTTATCCGACACTTGTCATGCCATCGTCGTCACGCCAACGTCGTCCCGTCATCGTCGCCATACAGGTTTTGTGATACAGTCACTGTCACTCCACTTTCATCATACACTTGTCGTCATCATATTGTCCTCACGCGGTTGTCGTGCCATCGTCTGTCACCGCATCGTCGCCATACAGTCGTCGTCATGCATTCGTCGTCATACCTTCGTCGGGATGTCGCCGCGGCCGTTCGATCGTCACCACTGCAACTTCGACATCCGACTCCCCGACATTCTACCGACATTGTAACTCCAAGCTACCATACATCCGACACACCATCGTCGTCATACCGTTGTCGTCATACCATTGTTGTCACGCAATCATGTGACCTTCCTCATCACTTCATCCCATTGTCTCATTGCTGTTGTCGTCATAACGCCTTCGTTGATCCATCGACTAGAGTGTACTAGATTAGGGGAGTGGGTCCAACGAGGGCTCTGCGCTGAGACATTTTTTATTGAAAATCCAGGTGGCACCACCGCCGCTTTCTCCCGAATGAGCGGCCCCGCTCGCCGGCCGGACGCTTGTCGCGTCGGAGACGCTACCGCAGCTGCATGGAGCTTTGCAGGCGGATACTCGGTGGCGATAACACTGAGATTATTCCCCACCGATATATTGTAAATAAAATGAAAAAAAAAGCGGCGGAAAGAACGCAAACGACGCAACAATGACGGTGCGTCGAGCAGACGATAGCTACTCAGCCCGCGAGCTCGCTTCAGCCAATGAGCGCTGCCGAAACAGCCGGAGCCAACGTTTATTGGCCGGAGATTCAGAATAAGGCGACGGCAGCGCCGCCACTTTTTCCGCGTTTTTTTCTTCACCCTAGGCGCTTGCTAAGGCGTCCGCTGGACCCACTCCCCCATTCTAGTACTCTCTACATCGACGGCATTACTTGTTCGTCATTCTACCCTAATCATGCTGTCGCCATTCAATCTTGATTATCACGCAGACGCTATCATGCGTCCGCTGTCAAACTGATGTCGTCATGCCGTCTTGGTCGGGCCATCGTCGTTATTCCCGATTCTTCATCCGGTTGTCGTCATACCGCCATCTACATGCCATAGTCGTCATACAATACCTTGGTCATAATTTAAGAATCGACACGTCATTGTCGTTATCTCGTCGTCGTTATACGCCTTTGTCGTTCGATCGATACCATTTCGTCTTCTTCATTCCATCGTTACTGCGTCGGCGTCATACAGTCGTCGTCATGGCTCCATGTTCATGTGTGAACTTCTCAAGCGAGTGTCCTAGAGAAGTGAGATGATACTGGAGTTTGTGGCTATAGCCGCCGCACCGAAAGTCTCAGAATTACCAGTACACGTGGTAAGTCAGTCGTAAAACTTTATTATCGGTACTGGGAGTGGTGGGTTCTGCGACCCCACCAGATGACCCTCCATCGGTGCTGAAGGCGATCTCTTGGGCTCGTGCTTTGACCTGGACTTGTACTTCCAGAGCAGAGCTGGCCAGCAGCGTCTCCCACTTTTGCGAGCCTACAAGCGCCTGGAGTTCTTCGGGTGTTGTTCTGTGGGGCAGCCCAAAATATGTGTTCCGTCGTGGCTCTCTGACCATATTTTGAGCTATCGTGTTTGAAATCGTCTGGGTTGATGTGGTGCATTCTGACCGGGTTTGGGAGAGTATTGGTTAGGAGTTGTCTCCATCTAATTTCTTGAGCTTTGGTAAGACTTTCGCGAGGTGCCGGTAGTGTTTGTCTAGCTAGTTTAAAGTATTGGCTGATTTACTGGTAGCTGATGAGACCTTCCTCTGTGCGTTCCGGTCTCGAGTCGTTGATCCCGGGTCAGCCGATAGAGCCTCGAGCCATACTGTGAGCTGTCTCGTTCCCACCCTACTGAAAATACCCCGTATTTCCCATACCTCCTATATCCAATAACATCATTTGACATGTAGGAAAAGCTGGTTTTTGTATGGGATCCTATATATTTCGTATCGTATTATTGAATATGGGAGTTATGGCAGGGCATATGGATTTTTCAATAGTGCAGGGTCGCCAGAGTGATCCGGTACTCAGATCAGTTGAGATAGGTTTTTGAGATTCTTCCTCTCGAGTAATTAATAATGGCAGCTTTGGAGTAGCTTATATCTGTTTCAATTTTGGGGTTAATTAAAGCTAGTGCTATGACCGCTTCCTCCGCTACGTCGAAATGTTTGGCTCTGACTGTAGCTATTGATATCGATTCTCGGTTTTCTGTGGAGACCACGTGTATTGCTGCGGCATACCCTTTCAATACACGTGGTAAATAAACGTGACTTGGAAAAATGGTCTGTCACTACATTGCTAGATTGCTATTCGCATTACCACCGAGAGTCATCGTGAGATGAGTTCCGCCATAATTTTTCTCTGGGGCCATTCCCTAATTTACTGTGACGGACAAAGCACTAATTAATTAATTAATTAATTCACACAAGGATAACGATGCTGCAGGTCATGGAAAGGTAGATCTAGGACACCTGCTTACGTCGATGGCAAAGCGCTTATTGTCTATACTTCGAAGAGTGCTTCGTGTTTTGAATGACGAAGAGAGAGAGATAGAGAAAAAAAAAACTTTAATGAATAAAATGAAATTTTAGGTCCCATGGTTGGGGCCCCTAGTCCAGGGCTCCACTGGCACGAGCGGTTAGCTGGGCTTGGTCCAGGAGAGTCAGTTGGCTGTCCTGGTCCTCGTCCGCAAGCCGCGCCTCCCACTGCCTGTTAAAATCTTGTGTTTTTAGTAGTGTGGAGTTTATATGTTTCGGTCTGTTTGGGCATATCCACGGGATGTGCGGTAACGTTGGCGTGTCCCCGCACCACGGGCATTCGTCAGTGTATCGTGCTTGGTGAATACGGCTAAGTGTATGTAGCTTTGGGTATGTGTGTGTTTGAAGTCGGCGCCAATTCCCCGCCTGTTGACTGGTTAACTTAGGATGAGGGCGTCCATATTGCCTCCGCTCCTGTCTTTGGTGTTCGAGGATGTCGCGCGGTGTAGAAGGAGGCTCGTCACTGGGTCGGTCCGCAGCTCGGATGCTTAGTACGCGAGCTAGCCGGTCCGCCCTTGTGTTGCCCTCCATGCCCTCGTGTGCGGGGCACCAAGTGAGGTTGTGGAATCCGGTAATTTGACTCCCTAGAATTTTTAGTACTAAGCGCGGCGCCGTCCCGGAGAGATACAGGCGGCAGCCGGTTTGTGAGTCCGTGAGTATGGCAGCAGATACGTCCCTATTCTCCGGGTCCCTAATTGCAAGTGCAATCGCTGCGGCTTCTACTGTGCTGGTAGATTTTCCCTGACCGATGCAGCTATCACACGATTTTGGTTCGTGGCTACCACCGTATACTTGTCCCTGTCCGTTTGACTCGCGTCTGTGTAGTACACGTGCGGTTGTCCTCTAAATCTCTGGTGCAAGGTTCTCGCTCGGGCCTTCTGGCGCCCTACATGATATCTCGGACTCATATTCTTCGGAATTGGGGACACTATTATGTGCTGCCTGACTTCCTGGGTCATCTGCACTGTCTCTTCTGCACTGAACTGGGGGCGGAGGGCAAAGCCCAGTTTGGTTAATATGGCCGGACCCTGCGTTGATGCGCACAGCCGCTCCTTTTGCGCGATGAGGGTGGCCGTCGCATATTCCTCGAAGGTATTGTGGATTCCTAATTTGTCGAAACGTTCTGTACTGGTATTTTCTGGGAATCCTAGAGCAGCTTTAAATGCCCGCCGAATGATCACTTCAAGCTGTTTGAGCTCCTGCTTGGTAATGCTTTGGAAGGGGAGTGCATACGTTATCCTACTGATGACAAAGGCGTGTACCAGTCGGATTGTTTCTTCTTCCGAGAAGCCCTCGCGGGTTCGCGTAACCCTACGGATCATCTTGGCTACGTTTTGTGTAGTACCTTTGAGGAGGCGGAGCGTGTGCGCTACTCTAGCCGTTTGTTGGATCCATAATCCCAGGACGCGGAGTTTATCCACCTCTCTTACACGCCCCCCGTCCAAGAAAAGTTCGAAACTCGGACGATTTTCTCGTCTCGCGTACTTCGCTCTTATACGAATAAATTCGGACTTCTCTGGGGCACATGTCATGCCGGCCCCTTGCGTGAAGGCCTCGACCTGTTGGATGGCGCACTGGAGAAGCTCCTGCTTATCCCCGTAGGATCCCCGATTTGCCCACAGCGTAATATCGTCAGCGTAAATGGCGCTCCCTAGGGCTTGCTTCGCATCCAAATCTAGTGCGAGTTTACGCATTCCCAGATTAAATAGGAGAGGGGAGAGTATGGACCCTTGTGGGGTTCCTCGATCGGGAACTGCAAAGGGTTTCGACCTAGTTAAGCCCAGACGGATGGTGGCCGTATGGTTTCTCAGAAAGCTGCGTACATACTGGCAAATGCGCGTCCCGCAACCTACTGCTTTTAGTCCTTCCAGTATTGCATCGTAGGAAATCGTATCAAATGCCTTTTTTACGTCGAGAGAAAGCACAATGCTGTCTTCGGAACCTCTTACCGGGTGCAGAACGTCCTGCTGAAGCATCAGAAAAACGTCCTGTGCCGACACATCTGGACGAAATCCGAACATGTTTGTGGGAAAAAGATTGTTGTTTTCTATGTAGCGCGATAACCGGGTCTGTATAACCTTTTCAAAGAGCTTTCCGGCACACGATGTTAGCGATATAGGTCGTAGGTTTCGATTATCTCGGGGCTTCCCCGGTTTTGGAATAAGGATGATTTTTGCTTCCCTCCATTCAGCAGGTAGTTCTCCCTGATCCGCCCATACATTCTCGTTAATGTATTCAGTTAACTGCTCTATGGTTTCGTCGCTCAAGTTTCGAATCATGGCGTTAGTAATCTGATCGGGCCCTGGCGCCATGTTTCTTTTGAAGGACTGCGCCGCGGCATAAACCTCCGCCGTAGTTATCGGTGCGTCCAGATTCGGTTGTTCCGGCCCCGTATAGCTACGGCATCGGCTCGCCTCTTTGGAATTCGTACCTATATAAATATGCTTTAAGTGGTCAATAAGTTCCTCGTCGTTGCCCTTGAATTCATACTCCAGTAGCTTGAGCGTCATGTGCGCTGCCATCTTGGTCCCCCGGGATTCATCATGCTGCGGAGAATGTGCCATGTCTTTTTGGTACTGAGGGTCCCCCTAAAGGAATCGCAGAGCTGGCGCCAGTTACCGTCGCATAATTCCTGCGCGTACGTGTTCGCCTCCTGAGCTAACTGAGCCATGCGGATTTTAAGCTTCCTGTTTAACCTCTGCCTTTTCCATCTCTTGGTGAGGCTACGGCGGGCCTCCCATAAATGTAGCAGGTGCCTGTCCACTACCGGGGTGTCTCGCGTTGTGTCTACAACCTTCGTCACACCCGCCAGCGTGTTGAGAAGCTGCTGCGCCCAGATTCCGACGTTCGTTATGGGACCTGTGCTGCCCTGGCGATCGCGATATTTCGTCCAATCTGTCAGTGTGGCCTGCCCAACCTTGCGTCTTATACGGGACAAGTTTACCGAAAGGCTGAGGACATAGTGGTCACTTCCAAGGTTGTCCCCTAGATTTGTCCACGTTATCTCATCCGCTTGGTTCGTAAAGGTTAAGTCCGGCGAGGTATCTTTCGAGACGCTATTACCGATTCTGGTGGGTTCATCAAGACGAGTTAACAGGGTGAAATCGTACCTCTCCATCAAACCCAGCAAAAGTTTTCCTTTCGGAGAGTCTGCCGCGTATCCCCATTCGGAGTGTTGCGCATTGAAGTCCCCTAATACCAAGACTCTGTCCCGCCTAGACGCTAAACGCATCGCTGCGGAAACCACATCCTCAAAGTCCGCCAGTCTGTCTCTGGGAGGGCTATATATGTTTACAATCACTGTTTTCGGCTTGCCGTGCTTATGTGGCCATATCGTGATTATTTGATGTTGTATAATCTCCCCATGAATGTATTCTACACTTAGCGCGACACCCTTTTTGGCGAAAGTGGTGACCTGTGGGTAATCGGGATGGATGTACAAGTCGTACCCTTTAAGATTTCTCTTGTGCTTTCCTATTTCTTGCAAACAAATGATATCCGGAGGAATACGCACCGACTCCGTATATTGTATGAAATTAGCATGTTTAGTACGAAACGTGCAGCAGTTCCACTGCCACACCTCAAGACTTTCTGCGACACGTGTTCCTAGTTTAGCCATGGATGGTACTATCGCTGTCAGTCGCATCCATACCCTTTGGTCCCCGCGTCGGCGCTCCCGGGCTTACGCTCGTGCGCTTGCGGAGTTCCGTGCGAACTGACGCAATAGAGTCATCGACATGTCGTTTGAGCCTATGAATCTCAGCGAATAGTCTCTGCACATTTTGGGCTACCTGGTCTAGCGTCGTCGTCGGCGAGCTAGTTTCAGCCTGTGTGTGCGCTGTCGCTGTGATCACCTGTCCGTTTGTGTCGGCCTGTGTGTGTGCATTTGTATTGTTGTGAGCAACCGATCTACGAAATGCCTCAAACTCGGCTCTGAGTTCCGCCAAGCTACTCTTGAGGGCACGGTTCTCCTCCACTATTTTGAGATATTCGGGGTTCTGTCTAATGGGCGTCGGCGCCTTTTTGGGAGAGTTTGGTTTGGCAGTGTGAGACGCGACTTGTGCCCAGCTCACCTGATTATGTTGTGACTTGCTCTGCGCCAGCGGGCCCGTTGCGGCTGTTGGTTTCTCGGTCGCGACTGGGACCTTGGTCGTGGTTGTACTACAGGTTGCCCGGACCAGGTCCGCTCCCTCGAGCTCGAACGGGAACAGCTGCGTCGATGTTCAGACCAGAGTCCTTAGTAGGCCTCTAGTTCAGAGTCCTCATCCTCGCTGGCAAACCACCGTGGTGTGCGCTTGGCTAGCGGAGTCTTCTTTGAAAGTCGCACAGGTTTAAGTCGTCTTCGGCAGCTGCGGTCACCTGTGGGGTGATCCTCCCCACAGGCAGCGCATTTCGGGCTGCACTCGTGTTCTTCCGGTGGGTCCTGTAACCCGCACACGCGGCACACAGACAAGTCCGGTTGTGGGCACACATCCGTTCGATGGCCTACACTGCAGCAGGTTTTGCACACCTGAGTTGCGTTACGGTACGGATGGCAGGCCTTCTCTCCACCGTAGTAGTGTACGTATCTTGGTATTGCCTTTCCGAAGAAAGTAATCACTGCACTTTGGGAGTGGCCGAGCATTCGGGCTTCCACTACCTCCACTCCCTGGGTGCGGATCCGGTGGTTTGCCTTTAAAACTGCGGGTGACGTGTGGGGTTCGATTCCGTGCACTACGCCTCGTACTGCACCTTCTCCAGTCGTTACGTACGCATTAACGGGATGGGGTCGTCCATTAATGTTCAGCGTTTTTATGTTCTGCATCATCCGTGCGTCCTCTTTCTCCGGTGTCGACACAACGGCGATGTTCGATCCTGGTTTATACGTAGGATGAAATTGTCACTTCGTATTTTGTTTCGGCATGCCTCCACGACGGCCCGGGCCAGCCCTTGGCTGCTGATGTTCTTAAGGGGTAAGCCCTGATGCGGGTGGATAACCACTTTCAGATCTTGATGCGGTAGCGGTGGCAGACGCCTCCTGCGTGGTCGGTGTCGTTGTTTGCTCAGTTTGTCGGTTAAGTGCGACGAGGTGTCTTCTCCTGGCGCGTTCTTGCGCTCCCTCGCCTGCCGTTTCTTCTCACGTAGTGACAAGACTTTCTCCTATCCCGTTTCCGCCTCAGTGTCATTCAGTGCTGCTGAACGAGCGCTGCCATTTTGGAAGTTGGAATCTCTATCGGGAAGGGTCGACATGCGGTTGGCATAAGGGTCGGATACATCCATACCTTCATCGCCGCAGGGCCCTCGTGGGATGTCGTGGGTCGATGTAGAGGGTCCCGCCGCACCGGAGTCAGCCGTCGAAGCCATCGTTGGGGTCGAAGCCGTCGGGGTCTAAGTCGCCGGCGTCGAGCGCGTGTTCACCGGCGTCGCCACCGCCGCCCAACTTATCGTTAGGGTTAGCGGGGCCGCTACGAGGGGCAAGTGGTTTCTTGGCCGTAATTCCCGAAAAAAGGTCCAATCTCCGAAAAAGTGGTGTCCTTTCAGAGCGGAGCACTTCACGGATCCAGTGATGTTGGTTTCCAGGTGGTAGCAAGGAAACGTCCCACCGAAAAACGTCAAAACTTTCGGAGCCAGAGCTGCTCTCAGAGCTGCTCGAGCGTCGTCGTCTTGTACTGTAAAAATTGCGGGGATAGTTATTGCAACGCATTTTCTACATTATGAATGTCAGGCGCTGAAAATCACTATTGTCATTCCGCTATCGCAGGAGCTTCTTTTAAGACAGCATTAGAAGTCCGCTAGACTCTGCTAAATATTATCTCGAACCCTTAGAAATTAAGATTAAAATCAGGCAATAATTATGACCCCCCTCCCCCGCTCCGCGCGCGCGCGCGCCCACGACCACACACACACACACAGCACACACCACACACAACACCCACACACACACCACACACCACACACACACACACACCCACACACAACACTACACACACACACACACACACACCACACACCACCACGCACGCTACGCCGGCACGCCGCGCACGCACGCACACACACACACACACACACACACACACACACACCCACACACACACACACACACACACACACACACACACACACACACACACACACACACACACACACACACACACACACACACACACACACACACACGCGCGCGCGCGCGCGCACGCACGCACACGCACACCTGGTGTGCAATTCGCGAATTATTTCGCGAAAGCCCGCTCAAAAATAATTCACGGCATTCACGAAAACTCGCTGAACTTCGGAGCGTAATAAAACTGGTAAAACCTGCCACAAAATTTCTCCAGTGTTAAGAACAATAAAAGCTAAACAAGAGAATGCAGAGCTGAGCTCAATTCTCGCCTCATATACCCGAAAGCGCAAGTTGTTGGCATAGGCTGCCAGAAGACTCGCAGCCCTGCCCAAAGTGTAGAAATCGTAGGGGAAAGCTAAAGGAAGTGAAGGCGAAAGTATCCATTAAGCGTGCAAGCAGGTCAAGAAAAAGTGTTCTGCCAGCCACACGACTCGCACCATAGGCAATTGGCAGTGCTTGGTTTGCAAGAAGTTGCGTAGCAAGCGAGCACCAAGCTCTGTGTGGATTCAATGCGGAAGTTGCCGCGACTGAGCCCATGATGCCTACTTGGTGGTGCACAGCACTTACTACAAGAGGCTCGTTTGTAAGTAATGAATGATGTTCTTTTCGGAGTTGTCTCTTTTTCCCCCCATCGACCTGTCTCACTTTTCCCCGGTGGTTGGGGCAAAATGAGACACTTCAAACTTTTTAAAAATAATGTTTATTTTATACTTCGAATAATTACCGTGCCATAATCTTCTCAGACCAAGAATACAAGAGCCCAAGGACGGTTCTCGTTCTATTTCTTGCACAGTTACCATTAATAACAAACGAAGGAACATCAAATTGGAAATTTCTATCTCATTTTACCCCGCTTAGCCCCCATTTACTGCGTCACTCAGCGTCTCGCACCGCCATTTTATTGCGGTCGTTTGTGCAAACTTTTGTAATAGAAATGAAGCGCCAGAATTGTTCAAATTTTGTGTATAGAAAACAAAATCGTCGTAGTCATGAGGCCACGCCCAAGCGATAGCGCGCTGCGGTGCGCACGAGTATGAAGGCGTTCCATGCAGTTGGTGCGTCCAAAGTGCTGTAATTCTGTACAGCACTTCTGTTTAATGACATCGTGCGGGCAAAAGTGGTCTGGAAGATCGTCTGTACAAAGAAACTAAACGAAAGAACCGAGTCTTCGTAGCACCATTCTACGTCCCACAACCTTTCACGGTCGCTTACTAAACGCCGAACACATAGCTGTAATACAGCGTAACCCGGCATTGACCGAAGGCTGGCCAGGTTACAACTTCGGGTGCCAGATGGGATGGCACGAAGACCGTCGGGATGTGGCCGTCATTACGGGCACACTGCCGTAAGTGACGCGTAATGCATGGGCCACGGGCGGTCCATGAGCGACCAATCGATTAGGAGCCCATCAGAGACGCCAACGTCACTATTATGGCAGCGCCGGACCCATGGTGTTGGGGCGGCCTGTGATAGGTGCCGTTTAACCTCCATGCCCTTGGCACTTAAAAGTTATTTCTATTGTTCACTTATACTTTTATCCATTAGCTCATTTTTGTCAGCATTCAAGGGCGCCACCACAATTCATTGTCCTGAAGACACAGACACACAAGATTAGATTCCTTGTTCCACATCTTTAGTGAAGATCACTGTAGTAAAAACAATTTATCTTTGCAAAAAAAAAAATAATGGGGTCAAAATTGTTTTAGGGAATTCGGGGTCATATTCGTAAAATATACTTCGTACGGTAGATCAATTCGTAAGAAAATGCTCTCGTGTTAGCGAACACGTTATCGACGAAGGCGATCAGCTAAGTATACGAGAGGTTCGTATAAAAAGAAAGCTTTGTGAATTTGGCCACCATTCCTTTTAGTAAATACGTGTCTGAGCATCGTGGCTATGAGTGAAGGGGTTTGACGTCCTAAAGCAACACAGTTGCTGTAAGAGATTCCTATTAATTTTGACCAGCTTGAGCCACCGCAATGAAATACATAATTTCGCTCGATTTTATTCCTTCCTTATCGTTCAACACCGTTCAACCGGCCAATTCTGGAGATAAGCCTTCAAATTACTGGTTTCACAATAACTTAGCCGACGTTTACCAATGTCTACGCTTTCCGCATAGGGATGGTCGACAACGGAGCCTGTGGCGGTTGCGGTGACGAGGAAACAATTTGTCATGTTCTATGCCAGCGCCCGCAGTACGCAGTGCGGAGACAATCGCTTTCCGTCGTGCTCAGTCAGTTGGACGACCAGCCTCCTGTCGGAAGACAGTATTTTATAACACCGACGAGACTTGGCATCGCATCAGGAGGCCGTGCAAGCGCTACTGCGCTTCTTGATATGCCCCTTCTTGATATAGCATACCTGACTAAATCAAGGAGGCTAGGTGACTATTTGTCACCGCCCCGTTTCAAAGGGGATGCCGTTAAATGATCATCATCATCAGCATCATATCTCAGCGGCCTGTGGGAACGCGTGTAATTGGAATGCCTTTCTTGTTACCTGTTCCTGTTTTTTTTTCTCTCTCTCTTTGCCCTCTTTAGAACCGCTATTACCCTGACCCCAGTGCAGGGTAGCAAACCGGAAACTCGCATCTGGTTAATCTCCCTGCCTTTCCTCTCTCTCTAGCCGGGAGTGCCGCTCGGGCCACTGAGAAGTGAGAAAAGGGAAATTACTGGATTATAATCATTAAATCATCCCGACCTGCTTTAGCGTTCCTTAGAGTGTCCCAAAGAGCCGTATACACGAGCGTTTTTGCATTCCGCTCTATTCGGAATGCAGTCGCTGCGGCCGGGAATCGAATTCGCGACCTTGTGCTCAACCCAATGCGTCGCCTCGACGGGCGCTGACGAGCGTTTGTCTGCACGTCACGCTATACACTGAGCCCAAATGTGCTGTGTACAATAACGCGTTGTCGCAGCTCTCGCGGTGGAAACTTGTGAAGCATGGATCGTCACTTTTGTAATACTATACTTCCACGCGAAACGTCCCAGCCCAAAAAGAGACCATCGTTGATTTTCATGAAAAAAATTGGGCTACATGAATATTGTGTGAATAAGGTTTTACCAAAGTATTTTGATCGAAAAAATTTTTTTGATCACGTGAGCGCTGTTTGAAGTTTCCGAGAAGAAGCAATAGTTGGTTGGAGGTAATTTTTTTTATTCAAGTCTGAAACTAGATGTAATTACAAATATTATTTTAGAGCATTCTAGAGGCATCCTTTTTTCATATAATGTGATGACTGAATGCAATTTAGAATTTATCGCGTTTATTTGGCTCAGTAAAAAAGCAAGAAATGTTACGTTTTCAGAAATTTTTTACATAAACTGCGCAAAATTTTCAAATATAATATTTTTTCTTCCTTTTTGCATGTTGCCATAGTGTATGCTAAAAATAATTTCAGATTCTTAAGGCATATATTTTTTTTAGAAAAAAACCTCCAAAGTTGGCAAAAAATGGATTTTTTTGCGAGATTCAGGCCACATTTAAGCCTTAAGGCCCTCCAGATAAAAATATGTCAGATAGCTCAATATGCGCACTGACCTCTTAGCTTGTGATTTAGAAATTTTTATTCGAGTAAAGTTTGTTTGAAGCTAGAAAATTTTTTTGAAGTCAACAATCAATATCACCAGTAAACACTGCATACGTGCCGCCGCTCGCCTCGTCGTCCACTCGTTGTCGGCTGCGCGTCGCCGTCTGCCGATCAGCAGACGGCGGCTAGTATATGGGATGATCATTTTTAAGATTTATTGAATTTTTAAAAATCTTCTGTAGCAGATATCACGATTCTATTTCCTTGAGCTGGATTGTTCAGAGGCGGACAATTCTTGCACGAAGAATCGAAACGCATATTGGACTAATGAACAAACAACTGCTAATTAACTTCGTAAATAATTACAGCGCATATTGCAATTTACGAATTGCAGCCGCCGAGTTTGAAAGACGCATCCACTTGAAAATAATTTCTAAGATGACACCAATTTTGAGATGTTATTTCCTAAAGTGTTTGGCGAAATAGGTGGGCGTTCCAGTTACTTATGTACTTCAATGCATAGATGCCCATTTTGTTAAATAAATTGAAGTTTCGCCCGAAAGTCGAAGCATCGATTGCCATAGCAAATTAGTGGACGGCTATAGGAAGTTAGGAAACTTGCAGGCGCAAGTTGGAATCAGCTAGCGCAAGACAGGAGTAATTGGAGATCGCAGGGAGAGGCCTTCATCCTGCAGTAGACATAAATATAGGCCGATGATGATGATGATGATGATGACGATAGGCCGTAAGGATACTAGTTTTATCAGCCGTATTAAATTGAACACATACGCATACTAAGTAAATTTACAAGCATGGTGACACGCGTGCACAAGCAGACATGAACACTTCTCACTCGATGACCGCGGAAACTCGCTGTCAAAACGTTGGGGTGAGTCAGCGCGGCAGCAGCAGCGAGCGAATTGACCTTCGTGCCGCCAGGAGTAGAAGGCTGCCTTCCACGTGGGGAGTTGGAGGGGAGGGGGATGTTATACTCCTGGCGGCTTGTATCTTGAAAGAGATCTGCGTCGTGAACCGAGTCCGCCCTGCGCTGTGTTTTCACAGCTTAGTTCGCGTTGACGACAGTGGCAGCACGAAGGTTAATTCGCTCGCTGCTGCTGCCGCGCTGCCACACCCCAACGTTTCGACAGTGAGTTTCCGCGGCCATCGAGTGAGGAGGGTTAATCATGTCTGCTTGTGCACGCGTGTCACCATGCTTGTTAATTTACTTAGTATGCGTACGTGTTCAAATTTATATGGCCGATAAAACTAGTATCCTTGTTCTTCCTCGTCCTTGTGTCGTTTTAGCGCTATGAATCCCAGTTAAAATTACCATAAAACTAGTATCCTTAGGCCTATCGTCATCATCATCATCATCATCATCGGCCTATATTTATGTCTACTGCAGGATGAAGGCCTCTCCCTGCGATCTCCAATTACTCCTGTCTTGCGCTAGCTGATTCCAACTTGCGCCTGCAAGTTTCCTAACTTCCTATAGCCGTCCACTAATTTGCTATGGCAATCGATGCTTCGACTTTCGGGCGAAACTTCAATTTATTTAACAAAATGGGCATCTATGCATTGACGCACATAAGTAACTGGAACGCCCACTTATTTCGTCCCACACTTTAGGAAATAACATCTCAAAATTGGTGTCATCGTAGAAATTATTTTCAAGTGGATGCGTCTTTCAAACTCGGCGGCTGCAATTCGTAAATTGCAATATGCGCTGTAATTATTTACGAAGTTAATTAGCAGTTGTTTGTTCATTAGTCCAATATGCGTTTCGATTCTTCGTGCAAGAATTGTCCGCCTCTGAACAATCAGGCTCAAGGAAATAGAATTGTGATATCTTCTACAAAAGATTTTTAAAAATTCCATAAATCTTAAAAATGATCACCCCATATACTAGCCGCCGTCTGCTGATCGGCAGACGGCGACGCGCAGCCGACAACGAGTGGACGACGAGCGAGCGGCGGCACGTACGCAGTGCCTACTGGTGATATTGATTGTTGACTTCAAAAAAAATTTTTCTCGCTTCAAACAAAATTTACTCGAATAAAATTTCTAAATCACAAGCTCAGAGGTCAGTGCGCATATTGAGCTATCTGACATATTTTTATCTGGAGGGCCTTAAGGCTTAAATGTGGCCTGAATCTCGCAAAAAATCCATTTTTTGCCAACTTTGGAGGTTTTTTTCTGAAAAAAATATATGCCTTAAGAATCTGAAATTATTTTTAGCATACACTATGGCAATATACAAAAAGGAAGAAAAAATATTATATTTGAAAAATTTGCGCAGTTTATGTAAAAAAGAGCTCTGAAAACGTAACATTTCTTGCTTTTTTACTGACCTAAATAAACACGATAAATTCTAAAATGCATTCAGTTATCCCATTATATGAAAAAAGGATGCCTCTAGAATGCTCTAAAATAAAATTTGTAATTACACCTAGTTTCACACTTGAATAAAAAAAATTTACCTCCAACCAACTATTGCTTCTTCTCGGAAACTTCAAAGAGCGCTCACGTGATCAAAAATTTTATTCGACCAAAATACTTTGGTAAAACCTTATTCACACAATAGCCATGTAGCCCAATTTTGTTCATGAAAATCAACGATGGTCGCTTTTTGGGCTGGGACGTTTCGCGTGGAATGACCCTATACTAAGGATAACTGCAGCACATCTCGATTACCTTGTGTGTGCGTTCTTTGCGAAGACAAAATTATGCTGCTTGTCTTGAATTTTGGTTATTGACATAAAGAAAGACAGCCTACTTGAAAGTCATGGCACCAGCGCACCCAGGATTTCTGTCCGGGGCGCAGCGTTTTGCGTAACACTGTGTCATTTCAGCCACATCATATGTCTATACGTAGCCTGAGGAATGTCCAACAATAGACGAAATTTATGAGGAATTGGCGACGAAAGGGAAATAGAGTCGGCTGTAATCGTAATAGATGAAGTCAGCAGGTCTGACTCCTTGCACCAAGTGGCCTATAAGGCGAGGATAGACAGAAGCTAATAAACAATAAAGGCTGAAACGCGGCGCAATTAACTTGTCAAGGCAACACGTATCTAGAGTAACAATGACAGATGGCGGCGTTCGAAGCGAAAGCATTGAATAAAATAAGAGCGTTAGCCCATTAGCGTGCCGCTGGGAACACATTATTACGAAACTGTAATAACACGCGAATTTAATAATGAACCACAGCCTACAAGCACGGGAAGCCATATTATAAGTGATAAAAAGATGTGGGCGAAGGGAAGGCCATAGTACGCCTCTGAGCCTTCATAGGCGATGCCCCGCAGACGGCGTGCGGCCTTCGTGCAATTCATACGTGGCATCTGCGGTTTACCGGAGGTTGCACAACCCCCGTTGTGGTCCTAACAAACTTGTTCGTAACCTGAGTAAACTACTCAAGTCGCTACATATGAGATATTTTAAAATACGTGGAAAACTTAGTGTTAAGCTTGCTGTAATTTAAATACTGGTCAGCGTATATTGCACTCATTATTTAAGATACCGAATTCTTTCTACTTATTTTGGGAGCTAACACACGGCTCACCCGTCTTGCCGCTGCTGAGCGGTGACCCAACTGGCGGCGCAATTTGTCAGTTCAACACACGACTCAGCTCTTTGTGCGCAAATTTTCTTCTGCATCGAATCAAGGAACATAAGCCGGCTTCACCAAGGTTTCAAAGCGACGCTTTCTTTGCCTCATACGCACCCCCCCCCCCCCCCCCCCATTTGGTAGGTGGTGGCTGCTGCTGCCTTGCCCCGAGTAGACAACATCTTGTTTCACTGGGTATGTGCCTGTCACAAAAGAGCGCGTAATCCGGGCGCGCGCCGCGTGTCACGCAAGCCAGCGAAAGAACACGCCGACCCCGCGGCAACTTCAACAGAGGGGGAGAGCCCATACGCCTCAAACAACAACGCTAACAACGGCGCCGACACGTCTAGAAGAGCCTCGACGAAGCGACGTTAACCAGAGAGAGAGAGAGAGAGAGAGCACACGCGCGCGCCGAGACACCTTCTCACCCGGCGAGTCCAAAGAGATAACTACAGCGTGAGTGTGCGCCAATGGGATCAGTCATCCCCCCCCCCCCCCCCCCCTTTTTTTTTTTACAACGCTCCGACAGCGGCGGTCGAAGGTTCGAGAAAAGACTCGAAGCTTCCCAAGCTTTGGCCATGCTACAAGATCACGACTCCGATAGGAAGGTTCGAGAACGCCTGTGGAAACTATAGAACCGCCGTGCGAGAATCAGCGTGTGGAATTCGAGGAGTTCGAGAGTTCAGTCCGCACCGGTAAAGTGTTGTAACGTGAAGACCGAGCGTCTGCGGAAGAAGGGGATTCCCCGACAAGCTAGTCGACGAGTTCATCGAGCGTCTGCATTTCCGGAAGAAGTTCCTTCTTCGAGATTTGTCCCGAGCTACGCCGAGATCGTCTGACTCCAAGACCAACACTGGTGAATACGATTGGACACTTAGTGTTCCTTTTCATTTTGTACTTTACGTGTTGGACTCTTCGTGCTTGTCGTTAATTATTTTCTTGTGTTTTTTAATACCCATCTGATTTGTATTGTGTTGTGTCTAGCCTAAGTGTGCAAGTGTGTGTGTAACTGCCTTATGTGAAGAATATATTTTGTTGTGTTTTGGCAACTCTGGGCTCTGACTCGGTCTTTGGACAGCAACCTGCGTTCGCTGGCGCACCAGAGGGCCCATTCTTAATTGTCCTTGCTTTCGTGGGATTAACTTCGGAAGCTGATAAGTCGGCTTTGGAATTTGGTCCGGCGTCAGTGCCCTCGTTCACGGGGTGTGTGACAGTGCCCATTGTGTGCTGTTGGCCAATCCCCCAGAACGTATACCACTGGGTATGCGCCCGAACAGCCAAGCAGACCGAAAAGCAAGACGTGCAGACGTCGGCTGCAGAGAAGTGAAGACGTCGGGATCGAAGCCACCCAGTATGGAAAAAGTGAAATAAACAAAGTGGTGCCAAAGCGTTATTAAGGAGGAAAAACGAAAGAGTCACTGAAGTTTGGGGATATTTTCATATCGCAGGTCAATGGAAAGCATGCACCCAATTAAAAAAAAAAAGAGAAAATAACTTTATTTCGGCATACGCTTCGTCGTAGATACTGAGCCAGATAATAAAAGTCTCAGCATTGCTCCGATTCCTGAAGGCATTTTGATGGATGAAAAACATAGGTGGTTTAGAAGCACCCCGAACATGATTCGAGAACCGTATTATGCCTTTTTTCTCAGGCCTCATGCCGGAGCCATGGAAACGCACGCGTTTGTCCGGTTGCAGCAACGGCGACGGAGGCTCTGCGCAAGGGCGAATTCCCAATGGCGCGTCGCGTGTTTTCGACGCAAAAGAGACACTCTCGCAATGATCACTCTGGTCGTAAAGCGACTTCTTTGGGTGAGCCTCTCCCTGTTGCGTTGTCGCCAGCTCTATACTACAACGGCCGCAACCTACAGTCACGCCGGAACAAATCTGTGGCTACGCCTGAATCATCATCATCATCAGCCTATATTTATGTCCACTGTAGGACGAAGACCTCTCTCCCTGCGATCTCCAATTACCCCTGTCTTGCGCTAACTGATTCCAACTTACGCCTGCAAATTTCCTAACTTCATCACCGCACCTAGTTTTCTGCCGTCCTCGACTGCGCTTCTTTTCTCTTGGTATCCATTCTGCAACTCTAATGGTCCACCGGTTATCAATCCTACGCATTACATGGCCTGCCAAGCTCCATTTTCTTTCTTAATATCAACTAGAATATCGGCTATCCCCGTTTGCTCTCCGATCCACACCGCTCTCTTCCTGTCTCTTAACGTTAGGCCTAGTATGTTTCTTTCCATCGCTCTTTGTCGGCTACTTCACTTGTTCTCGAGCTTCTTTGTTAACCTCCAAGTTTCTGCCCCACATGTTAGCACCTGAATACGCCTGAATAGTACGTCGCAATAACGTCCGAAGGGACGGGTACGCTACATTTACCCGGCTTCCTGCGGCCGGAGGCGCACGGCTGCTTTTTTAGTGAGAAAGTCCACGCTGCGAAAGCTGACACCGCCACGGTACACGTCGGGACGGTTAGTGAATACCGTCATTAAAATGCGTTACGGGAGCCTGATAATCGTAGAAGTGAAGAGAGAGAGACCGAGAAATGAGGTGGAAAAGGCAGGGAGTGTAGCCGCATAAAAAATTCTGGGCTTGTATTCACAAGAACCTCTTACGGTAGCATTGCTCGCAAGAGCAAATTCCAGCCAATCCTTATACTGGAAATATTAGCGATATTGACCGGTTAATGACACAGAGCACTTACGAATGACAAGCTTTGTGGATTCAGCCCCTGGTTCACTACCCTACCCTGGGGGAAGTGTAAATGGGGAAATAAAGGTGGAGAACAGGCATGGGGCTAAAAAAAAAAACCCTCGTATGCCGCCTAATGACATCAAGGCTGCCAGATTCGAGACCACGTGCCTGCGCTCCCAAGTTTATGTGTTACGTGACGCCATTGGGCAAAAAACGACATTACAAAACCGCCCGCCATGGCCATGAGTGGCGCTGGATAGCAGTCCAAGGGTCAGATCTAGTAAAAAACATAAATACCCAAGATAGTAGCCGGATTGATAGCCGTCGCGGTAGCCCAATTGTTAGTGCAACGCGCGCTTAATGCGGTGGTTGTGGATTCGGCTCCCACCGGCACTAGGTTATCTTTTCATCCACTTTCTTTTCGTTTTTCTTCATTATTTGCTTCATTTCAATTTCTACCACAGCTAATTTACCCCATGCTTTCCTTGGCTTCATTGTCTGTTGACTTCATGTAACCATGATTAACAAAAATCGAGCCACTCGGTTTCCTTTCTTCACTTGTAGCCACTTATCCTGCATTCAAGTACCACGCAGATGCCCTCTCTGGGGGACGGGAAAAAGGGAATAGAAAGGTGAAATAGAGAAAGGAGGGCGGGGGGGGGGGGGTCTTCAAGTAGCACCTGCACGGACAACAGTCGATCGTTCAGTTGTCGCAATGCGATACATAATGTTTGTCTTTCCGACTGAAACTGACGGCAGTGACACAATACTGAAGTCCCAAATGGCGGTCCGGGCAGTGGGAAAAGAACGTCTAGCCGCGATCTGGGCCATAAGTAAATTTCGTCCGTACCTATATGGCAGACCATTCAAAGCAGTCAGCACCCGCCGCGGTGGCTTAGCGGCTATGGTGTTTGCTGTTTGCTGCTAAGCACGAAGTCGCGGGATCGAATCCCAGCCGCGGTGGCCGCATTTCGATGAGGGTGAAATGCAAAAACGCCCGTGTCTCGTGCATTGGGGGCACGTTAAAGATCCCCTGGTGATCAAAATTATTCCGGGGTCCCCTACTACGGCGTCTCTTATAATAAAATCGTGGTTTCGGCATGTAAAACCCAAAAATTAATTCATTCGAAGCAGTCAGCGATCACCATTAACTTTTGCTGGCTGGTGAACATCAAGGACCCACCGGGACGACTTGCGAGATGGAGCTCCCGATAGCAAGAATATGAAATTACGGCGGTATATACAGATCTGGAAGAAAGTACACCGATGCCGACTGCTTGTCACGCGCACCAGTAGACCCAGAACTATCAGAGGAAAAGGACTTTCTGTTCCCAGGCATCGTCGAAACCACTATAATTGCGGAACGTCAAAGCGCTGACGAAGAATTACTACCGCTCATTAAACACCTCGAAGGATTCACCAACCAAGTCCCCTGTAGTTTACCCAGAGGCCTGTCATCGTTCTGCCTCAGATGAAATGCCCTTTACAAGAGGAACATTATATGTATAAGTGAAACGGCGAAAAAATTTTGCTTTTAGTGCCGACGACTATGCGACAAGAATTTGCACTAGCACGTCACGATAAACGCACATTTGGACGTGAGTCGAACATTCGCCAGAATAAATTTGAATTATTATTGGCCCAAATTGTTAGCTTCCGTGCAGCATTATGTAAAGACTTGCCGCGAGTGTGAAAGGCGAAAATCGCTGTCTGTGAAACTGGCAGCCCTTCTACAGCCTATAGATACGCCGAAAGCACCATGTCACAAGTTCGAATGGATCTTCTTGGACCCTGCCCTACATCTTCACTTGAAAAAAAAAATGGATCGTGGTGGCTACAAATTACTTAACCAGATACGCTGAGACTTCCTACACCGAGGAAGGGCGGCTGAAGCTTCCAAGTTTTTCGTAAACAACATAGTCCTCCGATTAGAGTTACAGAATGGGTACCAAGGGAAGGGAAGAGCAGTCGAGGATGTCAGAAAATGGAGTGATGAAATGAGGAAATTTGCAGGTGCCAGTTGGAATCAGCTAGCCCAAGACGGGGCTAACTGGAGATCGCTGGGAGAGCTCTTCGTACTGCAGTGGGCATATAGGCTCATGATGATGATATGCTAAGGGCCTGAATTATTTGCGTTGTCCGGCTTCGTCGGCTCACTGACTTCGGCAAAGCATAATCGGAGGCGTGCTCAAATGTGTCTTAAGTTGCAGCCATCGGCACCGCATGAAATATTGTCGGGCGACAGTCAAGGATAGTATCTATCATTTGGAAGTTTCAATATGCATTTTTTGGGCTCGAATCTAGCGTGAAATCGCTGCCAGTAAAAGCGCGCCCGAATTCCGCAGTGTCGAAAGTTGCCGCCAAGCGGGAAGGGCTGGGAACGGTTGCCTGCGCTTGTGTGGTAATAGTTGTCGCCTCCTTCTTTGCTACTGATAATGAAAGGAAGGAACATGCGTGGCTTAGCTTCGAGTGCCACTTCGTGCTCTCCACCGCGCAATTTTTCCTCGGTCGATTAGAATCAATCGCTATAACATTCGGCGGGCGCCCACCAGGACCTGAATGTATACTTAGTCGCTTCGCGAACAACGCGGGCCGTTTAGGCTAGTGATAACGCAGCGAATTCGAGGGCTATAACTACGAGCACCTCAATTAAGGCGGCGTCGTGGCCGCTGATAACTGATTCGCTATAGCTGTGCGTGGATTCTGTATAGGTAAGCTCTCTGGCTGTCTGGTCGCGCTTGTGCGGCGAGTTATTGCATGCAAGCTATAGATTGCCGACTCTTGACTGCTTAAAATAAAGAGCTGCCTTTGTTTGCTTATCGCCTTGATTCCTTTCCTGCGCAGTTTTCTTCATTTCATCGCCATAAATATTTGCATTCGCAGCATACAGGCCGCGCTAGTGCGAACTCTGGCAAAATAAATTATAATCGGTTTTCCAGTTATTTTCCCAATTAATTCAAGCTGGAAAGTCAGCGACAGCTGCACATAATCGTTGATACAAAATAAAAAGTCAAAGAGAAGAAGCGTGGCTTTTTTTAGCGGCGTTTTCTTGTGCATGCCGCCTCGCTTTCTGCTGCATGCAGGCTTTGACTTCTCATTGCCTTCGCAGTCGTGCAGTAGAGAGGTTAGGTATACACTGCGACCACATTGTGCTACCGTCACCATCAGCTGCCAGCTTAGCTATTGCTAGCTAAGATCCGCATGACATAGATTGGAAAAATAAACGGAGCTCATTCGTTACACTCACAAAATATACTTCAAGCTTAGCGCTCGTTAGACTCCGCAAATTGAGACACAATTGGGCTCCCTCGGTCTCAAACTCACCGCAAATTAGACCACGCCAAATCAATTTGCACTCGGACTCACAAAAATCCTTCAGTCTGGCTCAGTCATACTCACGGGCTGGTTGGCTCGTACTCGAGATGACTCATATTCAGCCAGAATCCCGGATTGATCACCCAGAATCGTAGATTAATGGACACAACCCCACTCGCGGATACTCCCACACGAAATCATGTGAACTCAACTTCGAGTGAATGTCTCTCTTACTCAAAAACAACCGGAATCAAACGTGATTCGCACTTACCTGAACTCGGCCTCCCACAAGCTCACATTCACTAGGACTCACTCTGGCTCAAACTCTCGGCCACCTCGATTCACCTCGATTCACTCCGATTCAAACTCATACCTACCCGGACTCACTTAGACTCTCTTAGCCACACAAGTGGCAACGAGTGTGGGTGAGTCTGAATGAGTCGACTCACGAACGAGTTTACCGACGCATATATGCAGGGTGTTTCATTTTAGCTGCACCAAATTAAAAAAAAAATTGTCTGTGGCAGATAGCACAATTATAATCCTTGATCTAAACTACTCGATGAGGCGAATATTACTTCCACGAGAAATCAAAACGCTTATTTGAATAATTAACATAATTATGCTAATTAACTTTTTCATTAGTTATTGTACGGCACATCTTTCAATCTACGAATTATAGCCGCTGAGTTCGCAAGGCGTATCCACTTGGAACGATTTCAGGACTGAACCAGTTTCGAGATATCAATTTTCAAAATGTCCGAGGAAATGCAAGCGCGTTCCAGTTAACTTTGTGCTTCAATCCATAAAGCAGCGTTTTTCTCAAAAGTTAAGTGAAACGCCCAAGTGGACTTCCCCCCATGCTTGAATTCTCGCCATGGAATTACGTGCTCCAAACCATTATATCGTCCATAGGCACATTGGATGCTGCTATATTGTTTAGTAACTGCTTTTGTGATTACCCGTCTAAATGGCATTAAACGTATGCATGTGACCGTAACCTCGCAATGGTGCTTTCAGGACGAGCATAAAAAACAAACAAGTACCTAGCACCTTGGTATACTATATGCTCTGCGCGAAGTGACAATCACCTGCAAGCAAAACGCCTCGCGACACACAGTAAAGAGGGAAGACATTTTAGCCAATTATGTTGCAAATATAACGAGCTGCCAAGTCGAAACACCTGGTAAACCTCTCTGCGCTTCTAGAGGGAATCTTTTTGTTGCTCCCTTTAGTACTCGGCACTGCAGCAAGCGGGGCAGTCCGGATGCATTGCAAGAACGCCGCCCTTGGCTGTCTCGGAAAAGTCGCCGTCTTTCGCTGCTTGCTTTCTCTAACCACACACTGAGTCGTGCTTAGCGCGTTATTTGGCAAGGTCACGCTGTAGTTGCAGCGCTGTCGTCCTTCTTCTTCTTCTTCTTCCGGGTGTACAGAGCTACACGCCGGAGCGTTCCACTAGCACCCGCCCAATGTGTGAGAGGGCCAGAGAATGCGATTTCGTCTAGCAAATCACGTCTGCAGCAGAAGCAACGTTTCCTCGTCCCAGTCTGCAGGGGCTCCTCCTCCGCCTCTTCCAACGTATACACGCTGGGACGCAAACGACGCATCTGCCGGTGGCTCTAAAGAGTTGAAGCAGGCAGCTCGCTCTCGGCTGAAACAATGCGGCCACGAAGTTTCGGAGGAGGCGGATGCGTGCTCCCTCCATCGAGGAAGTGCAGTCCGAGGTTGGGGGGGGAACCGTGGGCCTCCGTGCACACTCGTGTCCCTGCGCTCTTCTCTGTGCGCACTTTGTGGCTTATGCTCGATTCCGCTGTCGCCGGTGCTTTAAACTGGTTTGACTGCGCGCTTCAGCCAGGTCGTAAAGATGCGACGACGGCGAATTCAGCGCACTGTGTACCAGTCGAAAAGTGTGGTTGCGTGTCTTGTTAACGAATAACTGCTGTATACTAACCCCCCCCCCCCCCTTTTTTTTTTCCTCTTATTTTTTGACCGCATTGTTCACCATACGACATAGTATAAGTAAATAAATGCGTGAAGTCCTTCGGTTGTGTAAATGGAGTCGTAGCACGTTACAGCTCGAGTTACTGTCTTACCGCCATGATAAATTCTTTTGTTTCGCATATAGTTGGGCAACCCTGACGCACCACTCACGTTTCTCACGCACAAAACAAGCAAGAGAGAGAGAGAGAGAGAGAGCATTTGGGGAGTACTCGATACAAAGCGTTTGCAACTTCCTGATATTCCACGTTGAGTCGGCTTGAAAGCGAAAACGTATGCCGTGTTGCCTTGCGTGCTCTCCTATTATGCGATGGGAGGCGTTGTCGTCGCAGCGCAAATAAAGCTCCCCCTTTAACCAATCCCACTTTTATTCATCATGTGTTGTCCTCGCGCTGTGTGTTGCGCGAATCAAGTATACGTTCCCACGTTTACGTATACGCACGCCTTTGGTGCATTTCCTGCAGGATGCACCGAAATATACTGAGTTCATATGCAGTTACAAGGTGTGAAACCACTGGACTCATGTGAGGCATATTACAACACATATGAAAGGATTTCCGTAGAAGGATTTGAAGGATTTCCGTCCACCAGGAGAATTGTCGGATTTCCGTATTACGACACGCGTCAAGGATTTCCGGAAATGCGAATGCCAAGTTCGCGACATTACAGCACACATCAAACAAAAGGAAAGCCAGAATGCTATATATTAACTGACTTCGAAAGCCAAAGGGTGAATTGTTGTCGCAAGTATTCTGATATGGCAATCAGAATCAGCCCATGCTCCGAAATAATTATAAAAACAACATTGCTTGCTCTTTTTTTTTTCGTTGTTATAGTGTGGAGACATCGTCGTAAGGTCGCATAAATACCTGTTTGTTTCTTTATACTCCTGCACTATTGTCCTCAAGGTTAACAATGATAGGATGCGCTTCCAATGATGTGAACATGCCGTGCAGACGGTGAGACTGTAAAGAAAACACACAAACAGATAACTCGGAAGTTCTACTTCAACGCTAACTTACAACTTTTGGGCCTACACTGAGTACAAACATCCAAAGGTGACTTTCTGCTAACACTTATAAATATTAGATTGATGCATCAACAAATCGGGGCTGCAACAGCACAAAGAATCATCCGGCGCTGGCACAGTACGGCGGGTCGTTTTGTTTGGACTGCTGGCAGCTCACTTGGGGTCAATGACGCCGATCACACAACGTCGGGTCATACACCAGATCGTGCGCCTCTTGCGAAGGTCGGACACTTGTTTGGAATTGACAAGCGCATCAGTGATTCGAAGTTCCGAGATGACAACCTTCCTACGTGCGTCTTTAAGGGAGCCACTGAAATAAAGGCGCCTTGTGGTGACGCAAGGGGCGTAAAGTTATCTTCTTTGGTGGTGCAGTGTTTGCGTGGCATTCTGCTGCTGAGCATGAAGTCGCGGGTGCGATGTCCAGTCGCGGATTCAGTAAGGAAGCGGAAACGCAAGAACTTTGCGGTTATTTTGTTGCGGGTGCACGTTGATGAACGCCATGCGATCAAAACGTATTCGGAGCCTTCCACTGCATAAGACGTCTCCCACAGACCATGGTGTTGTGCTGCAGAGACTAAAGAATGCTAAAACCCATTAATTATTATTGTTTTAACAAACTGATACCCCAGTCACACGGGCGTGCCAAAGGTCCTTTGAAGTTAAGAAGCATAGAGCTTTCAAAGGAACATAAGTTCAAGGGATATGTGTCAGTGCTACACGGTCTCCGTTTCATCTTTTAACAGAAACCGCAACGTATCCTTAGCGCTGCCGTCGCCTCAAAAGTAATAAAAAATATGGGCCGGAATGCGCCCTATAATAAAGTTATGCAGTATTTTTTCTGCGATATTTAGTTTTTCTATTACATTGAAACATCAAAACAAAATGTACGCGTAGTAAGGTCGTTACTTTACCAAATACAGAGGTATTTATTGTAATGTGTTGCCGCTGATGACAGGCCGTGCCGACGCTGCTGTACCGGCGAGTTCATGATCGATATTGCGGGTGTCCCAAAAATGTTTAGGATTTTATTACTAGTATTTAGTACTTAGAAGCTTGTTCTAAACAGGTCAAAATTAAACTTCCGTATTTATAAACATTGTTATTTCTGCTATCGGACACCCTCTAGGCTCGAGAGTATTCCCTTGAGATTTCAAAGGACGAATGCGGACCCCTTTGACTCAAAGCTCCCTTCGAGAAGGCCTCCTTTGATGCGCTCGTGTGACAGCGCGCAATCTCCCTTGAAGTAAAGGATCTTTGGTTCAAAGGTCTTTGAAAGTGCCCGTGTGACTGGGGTATGAATCGCTTATTTCTTTCTGCATCCTTCATACTTGTCGCTAGAACTTAGAACATTGCCGTTCTCAAAAAGAGGCATGGTTGTCTCGACCCCATCTAGGTGTCTCATCTTCAATATTGATCACCTGTACACAGCCGAACATTTCAAGTGAATTCAATTTATTTGTATTGTCACATTTGTTTTGCAGGACATAACTGTATCATAACACCATTTGGATTACTTGCCACTGCTGACCGCTTTTCGGGTGTCAGCTAATGTACAAGATAGTTACAGTGCGGTCAACAGTAATTTCCTTATTTCTCTCTCGTTCTTTTTTTCATGTTATGTGAAAACAAACATTTACTATTACTACTACTAGTTGAAATCTCTTCACTTAATAACAATGTACATAAGTGGTATAATTACCAGCACTAAAGGCAGATTAAAAACAATTATTGGGAATAACAAACAGAGCAATAGAACCATAGAATCACAGCTTCCCCGGTCGTACTCGTGTTTTAGAAGCGAGATAAACGTTTATTACAGGAATAAAGGAGGCTGCATGCAGGAGCCAGGGACATGGAGGTGTGTTCTAGATTTTCTGTATACTTCACGCTTATTGCTCATTCACCAATCAGCATAAAAATATAAATACATATCATTGTTACGAGTCGCTAATTACGGCGGCAATCAAAATCGGCACGTCACTACGGGCCACTGATATCACGCAGCGTTTTGTGTCAATTATAGAAACAGCTGTAACTTCGGTGAGCGGAGGTCGAGGACACGCAAACCCGCCTGCGCGGTCCAGCAGTACACGCCTCGCCGCCGCCGTACCTTCGTGGGCGCCTTCGTGTTCGAATTTGTTTCGGGGGCCGAGGAGGAGCGCGTGCGGATGGTCGGAGGATGGTCCGGGGGTGCACCGCTGTGAGATAACCCAGAAAGCAGTGCATTTCACGCTTCCTGGATGCCGGCGCGCGTTTCGCTAAAGGTCGCTCCTATACGTGTGTACACATGAACGGCACAGCGCCCAACGAGTGAATGCAAAACAAAGGACCCATAAATCTTGCACTCTCGGCGTACGCCTGTGTGGTATCCGCGCCGCGGCCGCCAAAATAGATTTCTCATGGCGAGCCATTTTCTTTTTTTTCCGTGGTGACCCGTAGCCTGGCAACTGCGACTCCCAGTAGAGAAGGCCACTCAACCCATTTAGGCCGACCGAATACTTGAAGCGAGTCTACGGGAGGGAATGTTTCGATGTATAGCGTCTTCGGGCACTTACGGAGTGCGTGTGAACGAAACAGTTTTAGTCGAATAGAGATGAGAGGTGGCTAAAACTGAACGTATGCACTGCGCTGAGTACTACGATAAATGGAAAGTAATATTGAAGTCGTTGTGCGTGAACTCTTCGACGGTTTCGATCCTTTTATTCCAGCAGTCTTTTCCTCTTTCACGCTCTGTATTTGCGAGGCCGTTCACACCGTTTTCTTTAATCGCCTTTCACACTTCGCTCATTCTACCCGGCTGCTTGGTAAGGCCGGCTTTATTAGATCGAGCTTTTCACAAAGCGTTGGTTGTAGCATGATTTGGATTTCGATAGAGAAAGAGCGTGGCAATTCGATTAGCTATATAGATGCGGTTTGAAGCTGTTCGGCGGGCTCTTCTGCACACGCGAATCATACAGAGGAAATGGAAAATATCACAAGGCTCATCGACAGGGAAAAGAGTCGTAATGGCCCGAGCCGCGATGCGTGCGTATTGTAGGCGTGTGCAGTCCACATTGGCAGGCACCAAAGTGGTTCCGAATGAGGCTCCATTCTTATCTATACCTTCAGCGTTGCTGTGATGAGCTTCCTTCTGAGTGGTAGCCGTGACGCCTACCTCTGCTTGCGATAGCTGCTCACGTGTGGCTGGGCGATGCTGCGCTCACGTAGTTATTATTTGCGTCGCATCTACACTAAAAAAAAAGAAAAAGAAAAGTCGTAGTAGTTACTATCTAGTGTCACGCACTTTGCTACCTTAGTATGACTGCAGCTGGTAACAATAGAGTTGGTAACATTACTAAACTAAGCAAGGTAGTCACTGTTAGTATTGGGCCTCAGCTACCAATTCCAAACGCAGGGGCAACACGCAGGGCAACACGCAGAACACAAGAGAGTAGGCGACACAATAAAGACAACGCAGTCACTGCACTCGCAATTAAGGATAATTTTGTTCAGAGGGGGGAGGGGGGGGGGGGAGACGGATCTATACTGGCTGTTTCTGTTTGTTATTTGGTTGGTTGTTGCTGTTGTTGGTGATTATTATAATGTTATTGTTGTTGTTGTTCACACAAAAAAAGTACGAACTGATTCTTTAAAAATTGCATGAAAGAGATAGCCCAGCTCAGCTGTTCATCTAGATTACCGCGGAAAAGGCGGAGGTTGCTTGCAATGAACATGTGGTTAATTAAAAATGCGCTTTAACCATCTTCGCTTTATGAACTTTAGGAGAAGTGTTGCAATTGTGAATTTGTAGCCAAGCATCAAAGAAGTCATGTCAGCTTAGCGTAAGTCCTAAGACTCGGAACGACTTTCGAGATGCCCGACCTTGAAATGTGCTATCAAAATACATTGACGCTCTACTTAATACTTTTCGAAAAGCTTCACTCACAAAATTCGCGACTATGTTACACTCTTTCGATGCCGCCGAAGAATGAACGTTTTTGAGGTATATCTAAAAATACATTTTCTGTTGTCTCAGGTATCGGTTTGTATATATTGTAGCATAAAAAAATTGTTGCAGAATGAATAGTGTGGCGATCGATGCTAGCGGCAAAAATTATTTACAAAATACCATAAAAATTGCAGACGAAGATTTTTGTTAGAAGTTGAAGTATACAGGTATATAATATACTCGCAAAAGAATATATATATATAGAGAGAGAATGTACGTTTCCGTAGATAAATGATATAAGCAATAACGTTCCTTTTTTGTTAAGCATTGTACTCTACAAATGCTGCCAACACGCGCTGCATAAAGATAAAGTTGAACTACTTTCTTTCTCTCGTACTTTGTCCTTCCTATTTCGAGCAGAAAGCTATACACGCTGGATGATCATTGCTACCTATTTGGAAGCCTCTACCCTCCCATTCCACCTCCTCAACAAATGAAAATATAGAGAGGAAAGAACATTTATATGAGGCCATGAGCCATTTACGTTTTTCGCTATGGATCAGCATGAAGTAGTCTACGTCGTTATGTAGCAAAGACAATAAAGTATGTAAAGTTCTGAGGGCAATTTCGTATGCTGTGCCAGAGCACCACTGAGTTCGATGGCCGATTTAACACAGCGCATTGAGCGGTGCATTTAGGAGATGACCCGCATTATAGGCACGGTTTTGCAGTGTGGAAGAATTTGATGCTGCAAGAAGTTGAAAAATGCGAATCTGGCTGCTGCTGACGCAAAGCAATCAAACGCTGCTGCGCAAGGTGACTCAGCTTGAGCAGTACTCGATCATAAACAACGTTGAAATAAGGGGCGCGCGCCTGTAAGCCTGTAATGCAAAGAGCAAATTTCATCAAGATTGTCGCGCACCGCTTGACGAGGAGGTCGGTTGCGCATTAAGGCCTCGTGATGTCGACATTGCTCACGGAGTTCTAACGCATGACGTAAATCGCGGAAACTTCATTGTTGCACTCTGAGTTTCTTCGTGAATGCATTCAAGACACGATGAAGGCCTCGGTCTTTTTTCCGACAGTATTTTTTTTTTTCATTGTATCCCTTATTTTGGTCTGGAACGCATTGTGCTTGCATCCCACGAACTTTATGCTCATATGTGATAAGTGAACGCCAATTGGTGATCTCGATAAGGGCCATAACGTTGTATTTCAGCGGCTGCCGAGTGATTGCGACATCGTTGGTACTGACTGCTGATCAATGTTAAGGTGTCAGCCACGCGCTAGACAGTTAGGGTGCGGTCTGCAGGCTTTCCTATTCTCTGTGAATCAATCTCTAACTCTCCATCGCTGAAGGTTCACTCGGTCCACCCATGCCGGTGCCCAGACAATTTGGATACATCTCTCTAAAGCGGGTGTTGCAAGCAAACTAGAATCACTGGCTCGAAAAATCACGCTAGCAATCTGGGACGCCACGCGTCATTCCACCTGTCGCTTGAGAATTATCCACTCTTCTCGGAAGCTGCAGCTACTGCGGGATCTCTCCCACTCCGACGCAGTGGGAGAGACCCACGGCTCGGTGTGGCATTCTCAAAAAAAAAAAAAAGAAAAAGAAGAAGCTATTCGTTTCTTGGTGCGACATCTGCGGACGTGAGAATTCTATCCAACATCTCCTTTGCCTCCCTGCTGCGATGACCCTACGCCTTCTACGATGCACCACGCTGGATCACCACTTTTCAATATCACTCTCGGTGAACTGGACCGTAGTCGCATGCGTCGCAAGTCCAGAAAGCGGTACGAGCATTGCTGCATTTCATGAAGTCGACAGACCTGAGTGAGCGACTGTATGTAGTTTCCATGTGCACCTGCTGGTGATGCAGCTCCCCCGGGAATTTATTTCTATCTAATTAGCAAATTAAATTAATTATTAATTGATTAATTAATAATTATAAACAATGAATGATCGCACTGGTTAATTAAATAACTCATCACATAATAATCTATTGTTTAATCGATTGCTTAATAATTATTCAAGTGATTAATGTTTCTCATTTTTTACCTTAACACCCTTTTCTGCGGAGAGTAGCAAACTGAACGTGCGCCTGACTGACTTCCCTGTCTTTCTTTCCCCCTTTCTCTCTTTCTCTCCAAGAGGTGAACTGTAGTCATGCACCCTTTTATTTGTGTGCTCACTTTACATGAAAAAAAAATAATAATAAAGTGACTAGTCTATGCATTACCGATTACATGACAGTTGAAAACTAGCAGCTCTCTTTAAAGGCGCTTGCCTTTAAGAAGGAAATGAAATGAAAATTTATGTGGCCAAATAACGGTGTTACCAGGACAACAAAGACCTGGCACAGTAAGTTGGCCGAAATACTCATAAAAACGACTTAAGTGCCTTCAGAATTTATAGACGTATCCACTGGAAAATGTCATTTACGCTCTGTATGTGGCTTATATTCTACCAAGTGAATTGAAAAAAAAAAAGACAGATGACCAAAAAATTCAGCAGGCAGTCAAGCCAAGGAGAGCATAGGGGTAATTACTTGCGGTTGAAATTCAAATGGAGAAAATAAAGAGGAATGGGGGAAAAATGAAAGCGGACGAAAAGATAACTTAATTGACGCGGGTGGGAGACGAACTCACAACCTCTGCATTAGGCGTGCGTTGCACGACCAATTGTACTATGGCAACAGCCATCAATCCGCCCAATATCTTGGTTATTTATGTGTACTAAATCAAACCCTGGGAGTGTTAGCCAGCGCCACTTAGGGCCATGTGGGGCGGATGCCATGGAACTTCCTTTTTTTTTTTTTTGCTCGATGGCGTCACGTAGCACGTGATCTTACGAGAGCATGCACGTGGTAAATAAACCCTCGTATGCTACTTATAAAGGCATCAACGGCCAAATTCGAGACCCTCGATATGAATGAAACGAGAAAAAGGGAAACATTGGGCTCGAATTTTTTTTTTTTTGTTAATCACGACCATAAAAGCCAACAGTCAATGAAGCCAAGGAAAGCATGGGGGTAATTAGCTCTGGCTGAAACTGAAATGTAGAAAACAATGAGGAAAAGGAAAAAAAATGAATAACAAAAATCGAGCCTCTCTATTTTCTCCTTTTCCTCGTTTATCCACATCGAGGGTCTCGAATCTGGCAGCCTTGATGCCATTACAGGTAGCTGAAAAGGATTCATTAGCCACATGCCTGCTCTCCTAAGTTAACGTGTTAACCTGTTTCCCCCTTTTCCTCGTTCATTAAAGAAAATACGTACTTCTTGTGGCACCTGGCAGTGGCGTAGCCAGGCATTTTTTTTTTTTTCGAGGCGGGGCATGCACTTAACCGGGGACGGGAGGAGGATTCTGGGCAGGCGGCTGCCTGGTACACAGAATATTTTCTTTAGGGCGGGGGGCTCGTTTCCGGTGTGCCCCCCTCCCCCCCTCTGACTACGCCCCTGACACCGGGGGTCTTGCTTTATATGTATAGGTGTCCGTAGGATGCGAAAGCCTCGGGCGATTTAAGCCATATCATACTGAACTGTTCACGCTTCAACTGCAAAATTAAATCGTGGGGTTTAACCTCCAGTAGAGAGAGAGAGAGACAGAAGAAAAGGGGAAAGGCAGGGAGGTTAACCAGAGGGGAAGGTCCGGTTTGCTACCCTACGCTGGGGAGTGAGGGGAGGGGGAGGTAAAGTAACAGGAAAGTAGAGATAGAGAAAGAAAGGGAGCACAGATGCACAAGCACAGTCGGTCACTGTCACCGCATACAATCACTGCACAGCACAGTAGCACTTGTAGCACTGTAAACATCAGTTCAGGCAACAGCCGCTTGTCCAATTCTATAGTCTTTAAAAACTGAAACAGAGCTTTCGTCGCCCTCCGCTGTGTTGTCTTGTGATGGCGGCATTCTAAAGTGGTTTCCTCTGTTAAAGGTCTTTGATCCAAGTAGAGTGTACTAGATTGGGGGAGTGCATCCAACGAGGGCTCTGCGCTGAGGCATTTTTTATAGAAAATCCAGGTGGCGCCACCATCACTCTCTTCCGAAAAAGCGGCCCCGCTCGCCGGCCGGACGCTTGTCGCGTCGGAGACCCTACCGCAGCTGCATGGAGCTTTGACAGGCGGATACTCGGTGGCGGTAACACTGAGATTATTCCCCACCGATCTATTGTAAATAAAATGGAAAAAGAGCGGCGGAAAAAACGCAAACGACGCAACAACGACGGTGCGTCGAGCAGACGGCAGCTACTCAGCCCGCGAGCTCGCCTCAGCCAATGAGCGCTGCCGAAATAGCGGGAGCCAATGTTTATTGGCCGGAGATTCAGAAGAAGGCGACGGCAGCGCCGCCACATTTTCCTTTTATTGCGATAGCAATTATATGGACACTTCAACCGGATTTCTGCCGTCGGCGTCGCCGTCGCCGTCGTTGTAGCAGTCGCCGTGAGGTTCCGTATAGATAAAATCTTCGCCGCGCGCCGTATGCCCGAGCGGAAGCATGTGGGGGACGCGGAGGGAGGCGGGGCGACGCTGCGCTCCGGCACCAAAGGCCTATCTTGCAACCGGGCGAAGGGGAACTTTCCACTCAATCTCCCACGCGCAAGCAAGGAAGCGGGAAGCCAGCGCCGGAGGAACGGGGGGGGGGGGGGGGGGGGGCACTTCGACTCTGCCAACAACCGCGCTCGTCGCTCGCCCGCACCGTCTCTTATCTCCACACGGCTTTGACCTTTGTATGCGCGCTGCATTCGCCGCTCAGTTTCCGTTGAAGCGATAGACCGCACGTAGTACTTTCTCCCGCTGCGGCGTATGCGCTTGCTGCCAGCGTTTTGACAGTTGTTGTCTGCAGTCATTCAGTGTCATCTGTTCATGCTTGCTTGTGCGCGCTCACACCGCGCTTGTTCATTCAGTTAGTAATAGTCGGGCCGCATTTTCCAACGCACGCTACACATGCAATGCTGCCCGGATCGGCAGTGCAGCTCTACAGGTGTGTCCCTTCGCACGCGCTACCCACGGAAAGCGCTTCTCATCAACACCACCGTTTCACACGCGCCTTCTCGTGGTCATCGAGTCTCTCTTCATGTCGGTCTACTTACTCCGCAGCACACCTGATTACTTAATCAGCTCATGTTTACTACAATTCATATTGCTACCAAAGCCGCTCACCTTACTTCGTATGACATTGCTGTGTTGCTATCGCATTCATTGCTTCGCCCTTAGAGCGAAACTGGGACATTTTTTTTTTGCTTCACCCTCGCCGCTTGCTAAGGCGTCCGCTGGACCCACTCCCCCATTCTAGTACACTCTAATCCAAGCGTGCTATCACGATTGCGAGCGATCGTCTCTGTAAATCGTATCGAGGACAGTCACAGAGAGGGTGTTGAAGAGTCTCCTCTGCGCCACACTCATCAGATGAGGCGTCGTCGGCTCATCCGATTCGGAAAGCAAGGGACTTCGTAAAGGCTACTCCTAGCCATATTCGATAAAGCAGGGTAGCTTCGCGTCGGCAGAGACCAGCTGGGAGGTCAAGGCGAAGAGAAATATCTAGGTGGTGCAGTCGGTTGCATTGAAACCTTCGTGTGTTCCACGCGGAGAATGTTATATCACGGGTGAGCATTCGAAGTTTTCTAGCGGCATCTGTCCTTGATAACGGTATCGACTCTTCTTTGTCACCTTGAAGAGCCGACCGAGCAGCGTTATCGGCGTGCTCGTTGCCTATGATGCCGCAGTGACTTGGAAGCCACTGAAATGTCACGTGGTGTCCTTGCTCAGCCAAAGTATGGATTCGAAGGCAGCACTGCAGTCTTTACTATCTGCCCTGCGGCGCGGACCACACGAACAACTGGTATTCGAGATTAGAGAGCTAACCTCCAGTAGCTAAACAAATGAGCTATGAGGGACGCCGTAGTGAGTGACTCAGGATTAGTTTTGACCACCTGGGGTTCTTTCAGTACGGAAGCTTGAGCTAGTTGATTCAACGTTTAGAAATGGTAATGCACAGCGAAATACATGAACGAAAGGAAGACGTAAAACCCACGCAAGCGCTTGAAACAAACTTGGAGGGCGCTTAAAGCTTCGCCTATAAGAGTGGAACGCGATAGCATTAAAATATCCCTGACTGCTTCTCACGCTTCGCGGCAACTGCAGCTTACGTAACCGTAATGTTTAGCTGCAAACGATGACGCTATGCACGACGGCGAGCTTTGCGGTTCGTTTTTTTTCTTTCCCTCGCACGGTGGGTGCTGCCGCTGCCTCGGATGCGCAGAGGCGAGCGCCATCTGGATGGTGTTGCAAGGAACCGAGCGGGGCGCGCCGCTCCCACTAAGACAGACCTCCAACGGCAGCTGGAAAAGAAGTTTGAGTTTCCGTGTAACATAATTATGTTTTCTCGTATATTGAAATTACAATCCGATGATATCATGTCTGTTGGTTGTGTGTAATCATACTTTACGAATTTTCTGACCCATTTTACTTTGAGAAATTCAATTAGTTCAGTAACGCCTATGCGCTACGCGGAGGACCTGCCTGGTTCACGGTGCGTGGTTTGGGAGTATTTTGCTCTAACGGACAACGCCGCCACCACCGACACCGGATTTTCTGCGACACGGGGCCCTTAACGCTATCGCCTGACCACACCGATAATCACTGCTGACTTTGTGGCTAACAGTTAGTGGCAGACGGCGAGAAGCCCTTGTGCTGGTCATGTGTATTCGTGTCTTTCGTGCTGCTTTACCATTCCTATAAACAGTGATGTTTAACGTGCACCCAATGCACTGCACACGAGCGTTATTGTAAAGATTGTTTTCGTTTTTGCATTCTTTTTGTTTCCATCGTCATTGGCTCACCGAGATCATCCTTTAGGCAGGATGCGTGATAAAAAACGAACAGAATGAGTCGAAAAAGATTCCTTACGAAATACCACCCCCCAGCTGTTCGCTGTTAATCGTCCCACACACTGCGCCTCTCATTGCCGCTGCGTTGCCTTGAGAACCCTATAATTTAAGCAAAGAATAAAAAAAGTGAGCGAGCACACTCGAAACCCTGTGGTAGCTGCCTTTGAGTGCGCAGTCCGGGCATTAACAGCGTCGCCCGGCGTATCTGGTGTGCAGTGCAGACACGCGGAAACACCCGCGCCGACGAGACGCTGCACGTGCGGCTATGCCAAGCAGGTGCAAGCGACAGCAACACACAACGCCGCGGGTCTCGGCGAGCTCGGCCTGGTAAGCGCGCCGAGAGTATAACCGATGGCTGGCTAAGCCAACCCGTCTCGGCCAGTTTTATTCGTCGTTAAGATCGTCTGGCACGACGTTGGCGGTTAGGGCGCATCGCCGAGCGTGCATAAAGGTGTGTGTAGGCTCGAGCGGTGTTATGCCTGCACCATCGATCAGCTGAAACGCTCGCACGCCGCCGCTCTCAACCGACCACGCGCGCGTGTGTGCGTGTGTGTGTGCGTCGTCCGTATACACCACCGACGGCCGTACTTGTACTACCACATCCGGCTTTCGCCATAGTCGCCAAACGAATCTGCGGCAAAGGGGTCGTTTTCCCCCGGGGCCCCCGTGATTCGGGCCAGCTCAAGAGCCGGATCCGGCCGTTCAGTTGTCAGTTGTTAGAGCTAGCTTACTGCAATCATGCAAGAGGGCTTTCGGGGACACGGTATGTTATATACTGAGGTTTGAAGGGACGCGCAATATTTATGTGTTTTATATACTGACGGTATATATTAGACGAATAGGTGGTCTCCGGATGCGTACCAACGCGGACATTGAGCGGTGTAACGCAGCATCCGGGTCGTGACGCCAACGTACGGAAGGACACGCCAATCCAGCACGAACAGCACAATTTTACTTACTAGAGAAATATTATATTTGGTTGGGTGAACGCAGGAGATCTATACGTGCCTGATGACCCCTTGCAGAGTATACATTGGGCACAAGGCATGGTAATAGCGCTATTGGTCGCGGCAATTCGAATCCGTGTTGCAGCAATAGCGTGAGTGATGTTAAAGATTTTGAAGGAAAGTTAGCGCCACAAGGCACTTCTGCGTTTTTTGTTTAAATTGAAGAGAGCTGCCTTACGGCATAGAGTTAAAAAATAGAAAAAAGGTTACTCTTATGAAAGTTGCACTTTGGAGACATCACTTTCATGGGTGCTGCCGCGGTTACTCCTCTTTAATTTGCTTAACTATATAAGTACAAGAGATGAATGCATAGACCGGCTATTAAATAACAACACGGTTTGAAAAAAAGATATATATGTATGAAAGTCTAAATACTGTTACGCATAACTCTCAGAAAGATGAAATGAGTACATTGTATACAGCACTGCGCGCATAATCGCAACAATAGTATGAGAAAGATGGAGGAAGCGTTTACGTACAGTTCCAGTACGCGCAGTGCATTTTGTAGTATGTTCATAACGAGAGACATAACAAGTTCCAGTAAATATCAAGCACAGTTCGTTGAAACATTGAAGTGCATCGCAAGGATATGTAGGGTAAAAATTGTTTCAGAAGAACCGCATCCTGTGCCGAGTTGGTAATCCATACTTGAAACTACAGCGCGATATTTCGCAGTGCGAAAAAGAAACACCGGACGGACGCCGCGCTGAACTATCAACAAATATATTTTATTGAAAGCACAATGAATGGGTACCCTTAAAAGCACGTGACGAGGACTAAAATGACGCCACATATCCTAAAGATTCACTCCAAGGCAATCAGTTTCCAACTTCTGGAGTAATTAAGACAGATGGCCGCATATGACGCACATATCATCTGCGTTATGAATGTAGTAAGCCTGCGCGATATCTCACGTTGCACATTATTCCTTTATTTATATTAAAAAACTACTTTGTAGTGTGAGAGTATCGGAGCGCAGTCGCATTATTTTCAATGCAACGCTATATTAGACTGCTGGCTGGCCCTTCAGAGAATCACTGTGTTCACTCAGGCGTATATTCACGCATCGTTCCGTCTGGCCAATGTAGTTTTCTTTTTTCGCACAACAGAGGAATGTCATTAACCACACCCTGAGACGCACCTGCTCAGTTCCTGCTCAGCGGGTCTTTTCGGCCAAGACTTATCTGCCAAGATATGTGCTGCTGTGTAAACAAGGACTGAGCAGGTGCTGAGCAAGAACAGCACGGTTGCATCGTAAAAACACCATGACAAGTATGCCCCGTCCAATAAGGGTGTGGTTTAGGACATTTCCCTCTCGTGTGGAAAAAACTACATCGGCCAGACGGAACGGTGCGAGAATAGACCTCTGAGGGAACACAGGGATCCTCTGAAGGGCCAGCCAGCATCTAATTTAGCGTTGCATTGAAAATAATGCGCCTACGCTCCAGTACTGTCAGACGCCAAGGTAGTTTTTATAAAGACAGGGATAAGGTGGTGCATGAGGTAGCGGAGGCTTACTACATTCACAAGGCAGCTGATATATGTGTCGCGCGACCTTACTGCGCACGTTGAACATTGATAACCTTGCAGCTAATCTTTCAGATATGTGGTGACTTTTTACCTTTGTGAATTCTCCCCCTGAATTTGCAGCGCTTTTAGATGGCAGCGATCTTCTTGCCGGGGACTGCGAGGAGAGGCGGAACGAACCACCGATATACATGCATATATAGCGCTCAGCTGGTTCCTCTATAGCATGCTTGCCGCACGTGTGCGTCCGTCATGACTTTGTTGTCAGCTGTCCCGTCAGCAAATTCGTACTCCCTACGCTGACCGCGCCGACAGATGGTGACTAGGGTCGAGATTAAGTGAGATTGCTTTAAGGGCGGATGTGAGAGGGAACAAAATATTCTGGGGCCGGAACTACAGAGCTTCTCGTTCGCTAGTGCTATTTACCATTGGTCAACCGCCTTCACTTATATGTCGAGCCTCAGGATTGGTCAGAAGTTTCTCTTACGAACAGTTTTACCGTAAAAAGTTCTTGTGAACGCGAGCCCTGGTTTATAATATCGGTACAAATAATATCGACCAAAAATTGCTCGCAACAATGCACTGAACGCATCAAAGCATAGATTCTTTTCGCGCCCGTGTCTCGCGCAGTCAGACGCGCGCGTCAATCAGTTAGTGGGAGCGGACGCTTCCCATTGAACGTCAGTACGTGGATTCGCGCGCCACGGCGCTAAAGCTCTTTATGCCCCGTTTGTGCGAGTTGCGTCCTTTTCTGAATCCTTCTCGAAAGCGTCAACAGGAGGGCAACGACGCTGGGAAGGAGGCCGGTGCATTAGCGAGAGCAGTGCCGTCTGCGCGTGAAAGAGCGGCGCCAGGCGCGCTGCGTCTCCGACTCACTTGGAGGCACGTCAGTGTAAAACGCGGCAAAATTGACGACGTCCATGCCGCATGCCTGCACGCCACGGCGCATAAAAGCGGGCGCCATGTTCCGGGCCGCCGCGACCTCGAAGCGGCGACTGCGTGCCTGGTCGGGCGTGAAAGGGACCGCGGCAGGGCGACAATCGTGCCGAAATTTGACAAGTGAGAGGTGAGGATGAGGTCACAGCGAAAGGGCTAATGCGTATGCGCGAGCGGTGCTCTTCTAGCGGCGCCGTTGTTGGTCATTGTCCCTGCGCGCTTTCTGGGGTCCTTCTTCCTGGACGCTTTGTCTAGCGTTGTTCGAAACTTAATTTTTTTTCTTCTTCCTTCTTTTTTTTCCTTTTTCGCCAACCCGAGCGAGTTCTGACCCACGCGCGAGGAAGCGCTTGCATTCAAGGGAGCTTTAGGAGAACGTGCTCTAGTCGCACGGTACTTTGTATTGCTTCGCTTATTATTTTTTTCTCGTGTTTCACTCGCAGTTTCACAATCACGATGATAGAGTGGGAAAGGCTGAAAGAGCCGTGAAGATGACAAGCTTTGATAGTTGCTTATAGTTGAGGTAGTTGAAATTTGGCATGAAATGGAGCAGAATAATATTTAATTGATAGAAATCCACATCAGGCATCGTAAAGGCAGATTCACCCCACTAAGCAGAAGAAATGCTGAATGTATACTTGCTTGAGCACTAATAGTGTTTTGCCTAACGGTTGTGGGGAAGTCCCGGGTCCGAGCCCCCCGGCTAGCTGGTGTCGGTCAGCCTGAGCCTGCTGCCTCTTCTGCGACGATCTCGCCGCCGCTTCCCAAGAAGGCACTGCTCACGGAAGGAGTGATACCAGCTCCCACAAAGTGAACGACCCTTTATAGTATGGTTCTAGCGCGGACTGAAAGGGAAAAGACGTCATCAATCTAAGAGTATAGCACGCAGATACAAAGGAAACCCAATCAAAATTTCTCAGAAAGAAAGCTTTGCATTCAAGAAAAAAATTGTCCTTCTCTGGGAATCAAACCCGGAGAAGGATTTGCATAGCCCGGGCGGTCGCTCTACCATCCGAGCTAACCAGAAGGCTAGCAGATCGCAGGGTGAGGCCGAATTAATCGCTAACTCGAAGAGCATTGGGTATGGCAAATCGGTTCCGCGGAAATCCGCAGAACTTATTTCGCGAATATCCCGTTTTGGTTTCCTTTGTCTCCGTGCAGTGACAACCTCCAATGACAAATGTAATGACAATTTTCTACTTTCATGAAACTTCCTCTACCTTGCTGATTTCCCCAGAATCAATTTGCATCAGCAACCGAAATTTTACGCAGACCAGAGAAGAGAGAACGACGCGAATGTGTGGTCGTCCTCTCTATTCTCGTCCACGCAGCGTTTCTACTACTGCAACGTTATACGGTCTAGATTGAGGGAGCCCATTTTCAAGCGCATGCATATACCGGCGCATATTCGGCACTAAAGTCGCAGCTCACAATAGATGCTCTCTAATGCAATATGAACCCGGATGGCTCTCCTCTATGTTGAGATGATTAAAATATGCTACGCGCAAACGCATAGGGCTCCTTCACAAAAAAAAAGGTCTCCGTTGAACTGGCACAGCCCCCCAGTACATTAGCCTATACAGCACGGCCTGGATGCCCACAAAAGTGCGTTGCGCAGTCTGTCATTTATATATATATATATATATATATATATATATATATATATATAAACGCTGGGTTGCTTTGAGCATGCGTTGCCACGTGGGCTGGTTGTGGCTACTAGCGCTTCTCGCTGTCAGAATGGCTTTCTCTGCTGCCTATTATCAACGTTACAGCATATACGCCAGTATTGATGCAGCAGTCGATACAAAGCGAAGGCTTACATTATCGCCTCGCGTGACCTATCGCTCATAGGCTGTCATCTCTGCACCAAAGGCAGCACAATTTGGGGTGGGCTATCAGATGTATGCACCGATTTCTGAGAAAGAAACGTACCCGTATTCACAAAAAAGTCACAGGCATGCGCGGCACACGCAGCACAGTCACAGCGTAAGCTGGAGGAGCGGCTCAAGAGTAGCTCCAATTTCGGCACCACGCACAACAGGTTCTTCGCGCCGAAGGTTCATCAGCTCGTTTTCACGAGAACGATCTGAACTGTCCACCCGGCGTCGGCGGCGAGCTGCGCCTTGTACTGCTCTCTGCGCACCAGTCTGCGGAGCCCGATGGTGCCTGGTTGCAGCCGCGTACGTAGCTCTACGATTCGCTTCTTCAGCAGTGGTTCGTACCTTGCGAGGAGACGCCCTAACGTGTACCGAAGAGGTATCCAGAATATGTGGCGCATATCTCACATCTCTTCACCCGTGGCACGCAACGTTGTTGTTGTTGTTGTTGATGATGATGGTTTATTGGCATCTTCAAAATGGGGTGGTGACAAATAGTCACCTAGCCTGCTTGAGTTAACCAGGTCCAGTTACATGCAGCATGCAACTGCTATATGCAACTTACATGTCGGGACACGTGGTGAAATATTACCGAACTGCAAAGCAAAATTTGTGCGTATCCAAGCTATGCGGCACGCATGTCACATGGCGTGTCAAATGGCACGATACGATGATAATGATGATGATTATGATACAATGGCATTTCCTTTGAAACGGGACGGCGACAAACAGCCACCTAGCCCGCTTGAATTAATCAGGTATGCCATACATATTTTATTGCGATAGCAATTATATGGACACTCCAAAGCAGATTTCTGCCGTCGGCTTCGCCGTCGCCGTCGCCGTGAGGTTCCGTATGACGTCAACGGAGATGAAATCGTCGCTGCACGCCGCCGAACGCTGTATGTACGAGTGAAACAGCGCGAGGGACGCGCGCTTTCACGGAGAGTGAACCCACGGCGGAGAACAAACGCGCGTTCTGCGCCGTGCTCCCTTAAGGGCTGCAGAAGTAGGCGTCTCTTTCCTCCTTTGCAATCACCATATATGTAGAGCAAACGCGCCTTCTTATGGGGGGGGGGGGGGGGGGAGGGAAGGGAGGCGACGTTTAGCTGCGGCACCAAGTGCCTATTTATACCAGAGGCTTCGGCAACAGTCACCAACGCCGCACGCATTTTGTGCGAACGCGGGCAAAACGCCGACGGCGTCGACAAGTTCTGCGTGTGGCCGGTGCTGCTGCATGTCCAAGTTTATACACCTGATAAAGCTACTATCATTACTCCGTATAGCTCTCTACAAATTTGCTATCGCAATTGGTGCTTCGCCTTTCAGGTGAAACTGCGACCACATTTTTTTCATTACATCCATACTTATACATCCCCATAATCTTCTTTTTTTCCTCAAGACTTCTCCATCGACCTTGTAACGCTTCCTTTGCAACTGCTACATGGCGTGCCACCTGGTACAATCATTTGCCAATGCAATGCAAATGGTGCACATATAGACGCTACGCGGCGCGCATCTCACATCGCAAGACAAGTGGCAGGATGCTATGCTAATGCTGATGATCATGATGATTTATAGACAACTACCCAGCTTGATTTAATCAGGTACACAATATACATATTTTCTAGAATTCATATATACAACTCCTTAAAATTCTTTTTCTTCCTCAAACCTTCTGCCTTGCACCGTTACCTGTGCATCTGCTACATGGTGTTCTACCTGGTGTAATAATATGCAACTGCAATGCAAAATGTGCACGTTTCGACGCTACGCGGCGCGCATGTCACATCGCGTGTATTGGGGGGGGGGAGGGAAAAGCAGGGAAGAGAAGAGACCGGATCTCTTACAGTAACAGGTAGCGGCACAAGGCAGATTTTGAAGGGAGAACAAAAAAAAAAACGATTAAGGAGATGTATACAAAAATGCTAGATACAAACGTGTATAGCATACGTGATCAAATGAAGCAGGCTAGGTGATCATTTGTAACAGCCCCGTTTCACAAGGGATGAAATTACATCATTATCATCATCATCGTGTCTCCTCACGCTAGGGCGCGTTTATAGGGTATTTTTCCGCGGCCTCATAGCAAGCGCTTGCGTGGCTCAGTGGTAGACTATCTGACTCCCGCGCAGCGGGCCCGGGTTCGATCCCGGCGGGAACTGGGTGCTTTTCTTGCTCATTTCCGGCGATAGCGGTTACGGACACCGGACACCGCGGCGGAGGTGGCGGCGGCGGACACCATCGCGAACCGAAACGGGTATTGGAATGAGCCCATAACAGCTCACACTGTAAAACGCTCTTAAGCTGTTCGTAAGAGCAGATACGAGCCACTCGCGATTCAAGATATATTCGAGAAGGTGGCCAGCCAGAGGCAAACAGCACTTACGAATGAAGAGCTTGGTGAATTCGATTCATGCATCTCGACCTATGGTCTCGACTGAGCGACTTCCACTATACAGACAGCACGAACGCACGATGCGGTGCACGCCACTCCCATGCTCTAGACGAGTGTGGTGGTGGCTGTACAGTGCGGTTGACTGTTAATGTGGTTCCGTAAGGAATCGGAATGCCCAGTTGGCTAATTAAAAATATGCACCAATTTAACATTTCAATTATTGACGCACATATTGCAATTTCTATATTAAAACCGAGCAGCAAAAAAGAAAAGAAAAACAATTTTTTGCATGAATCCTATATACCTATAGCGCCGCTTTTGAGATATCCGTCCTTAAAAAGTGCTGCACCTTCTGGCAGATTTTGGGGACGCAAAACTCGGAACCGGTGCTAGCCTCGGGATTTCTGCTAATCAGACATTATTTAACTGCTGCTCGGCGCCGATTTCCGAGGCACAATTTGAGCCTTAAATAAATATTAAGAAAATAATGAGTGAATCCTTCTATTTGGCTACCTTGACATTGCGATTTCTCATGCAGTTAATTTTCACCTCTTCCAGAAATCCACCGGATAAGACAGAACAGCCCTCTCTTTTACAGGCGATTAAAAAAAACCCTGTTCGTACTAAGAAAACAAAAAGAACAAAAGAAAGAAAGAAAGAAATGTCATATATGTATAGTTAAGGTGACGCGATCTGCGGTTTTTTAATTGCGTGAGTTGCGAAAGTGCATTCAATACCTTGCCATCACCTAGCTAAGAATAAGCAATAATGATTCTGTAAGCGAGAATAATAAAAAAATATCCCACGAATATTTGTTTTGTACGCAAACTTTAGAACTGATGTCACATGTTTATTGTGATTGAAGCTTTCGCCATTTCACCGTTTCGAACGCAGTTGTCACTTTGGAGAAGAAGAGCAGCCAGTTCCACATGCAAGCAGAAGCATCTCCTTACACACTGCTAATGAAATAAAAAACATATTTTGTAATATAACAAGCCCTGCTATGATTATAAAAACATTGTGGGCATGCATGAAAACACAAGAACGACCCCCCCCCCCCCCCTCGGTAAATTACAAATACAGTACTACAATAAGCAAACTGAAAAATATATTCAAAATGTTGTGCCTAGGTAAAGCAGGGCACGAGATAAATTATTCAACTTTACAGAATAACATAGCAACAGTTATTCACGTAGTAGGAGTGCTAAGTGTTCAATTTGAAAAATGGCCACTTCAGTATAAAGAGTGACACTATTTCCTTGTAAAGCGTGCTATTCGTTTACCGACAGCATCGAGGCTGAGCACGTGATAGCTGAACGTCCGAGCAAACACATGTTGCTTTTGTGTTCATGAACGCGCTGTGACGAAGTGTTCCCACTTTCGATGTTCTCAGTTGATGGGAACATCGGTACATGTGGCGCAAATTCGAGCATCTCGAGTCTCTCATGTTTTCTTGCGTATAGAACAGCCGATGCCAAAAACGTGCCATTAAACCTTTAATGATACACCTGGGCCCGCATTCACAAAACTTGACTCGTCATCACGGCCCTGCGAAAGTGGATGTCCCGAGAAGCTGTTGAAAACCACCACTACAACTGCTGAGGGGTATACGCAATGCTTTATGGTTTTAGAATAAGGCTAGTAATGGAAGTAATGGTAATTTTGCCAGCATGCCGCCGCCCATAGCGGTGCTGCAACAACTTTAAAATCAGTTGAGGCTGGCTACCTTTATATACGAAATGCTAGGGACGTCACTCCCCCCGTCGCAAGCTGCCGTCGCCGCGGCAGCTTGCGCATGTGTAATCTTTACCAGAAAATTTATGCTGGGAGCGCTATACGTGCTTCGCATTGCATGTAGGCGCAGGAGCGCCTTATCATCAATTATGTGGTTCGGATGATCATTTTGAGCTTGCTCTTTATTAAAACGTATGCTGTTCTGTATGTTGTATGCGTGATTCCAAAGAACGTATACACTGTTAGCTTCACTTTGCTGACCGCTTGTAGCCTCTGCCTTACGGGGGTATGAGCCGTTGCATTTGGAGGTACAATCCATAGATGATAGTTTTCTTTCGTCGTTACAGCCACGAGGAAATCCCGGGATCCTAGCCATGGACAGCTTCGCTGTAAAAAGCTCTCACGCTAGAATTGTTCATAAGAGAAAATTTCAGCCAATGCTGAGGCTCGACATGTCATTAGCGAAGGTAGCTGGCCAAAAGCATGGATCACCTACGAACGAAAAGCCTTGATTTCGGCCCCTGTTCTTTGGAAGCGTACCTTAAAGCCCGATGGGCAAGATGACGCATTATGACGTCACATGCTGCTCTCGGAGCCTTGTGCGATGGCAAGCGAGTGCCGGGCAAATGACACGGTGGGTCAGGAGAGCTTTATGTGATCGATGAATGTGAAAATATGAGAAGAGACTTCAGTGCGGACTGAACACGGAGCGCCGTTGACATAGTTCTGACTTCACGTGTTGCTTTCGCCTGTTTTATGTCCCACGACTTTCGCTGCTATCCGAAACAATGGTTCACAGGAACTCTTTTCCTTTTCTCATTTAAATTTCCCCCATAAAGTGCCATCAGTGAGCTGCGGATCTGAAAAGGCGGCGTCAAGACGATCATAATATCTGTTTGCAATGGCGATATTCCTATGCACGTTTAGTGGCTCAGGAGAGCTCCAGCAACCGGCATGTTACGTCGCTTTGATGACGTGCGAGAAACCAGCAAAAAAAAAAAAAAAAAATCTTTCGCGTTCAGGTCAACCGAGATTAGACGTCTGATTCTTACTTTTTTTTTGTTCTTTCTTCCACCTCCGATCGTTTTGTAACGTGGGCGTCCTTGCAGGCGCGAGCGCGCACTTGTCGACTAGCGGCAGCCATTTCGCTGTCCGATATCTTACAGTATGCGTACACGGCAGGCATCGATCGACGGCGACCTCGCGGCTGCGCGGGCACGCCTTTTTTGTTTTCTTCGCACCCGCTCGCAAACACAGATCGGAGCAAATGACGCAATGCGTGTGGCCGGCACGCCGCGGCAAGGCCAGCCTAATGAGCGCCCCTTGGCCACTGGCCTGCACAGCCGCTACATTCCTCGGAGAACTTGGCTGTGCATTCCGACCTGTAAGCATGTGCCGCCTGCGACAACTGTGTAACATTCCATTTCCTACATCGAGTCAGCTGGTTGCTTGTTTGCTTTAAAGTTCTTTTTCTTTTTTTTAGTAGCTCATAACGAGTCATACGATGCCATGCATGCTAGAGAGAAGTGCCTGAGTGCCTGAGAAGAAGGATTAAGGCACGAAGACACGAGGACAAAGAACACACATCGACAGGACGGGCACCACTTCTTTCTCCTAACTTTTTTTTTTCTTTTTCTTATCTTTCTGCGCCTTAATCATAACTTCTGACGAACTAGCTCAAGCAAAAGTTGAGCCTGGGGCTCATTGGGATTAGGCTAGTGTGGCTGAAGACAAGGGTTGCGCAGCCACTGATGGTAACACGATTTACGCGGCTGCAATATACACGATTTTCATAATTCTACTGTAATTAAGAGCAGTTCTCATAAATAAGCTGAATTCGCCAGCCACTGCGGGTATGTACCAGTAGTGGCATGTAAGTGTGATGTTATGGAAAGCACACGAGTAGTTTTGCTCAGTAAGTTTGCTCATTTCGTGACAGTAGAACTGGGTTTCGCACCTTATTTCTTAAGGCTAAGCGGTAAATCTTTTGTGCATTGTTGGTCTCTCTCATGATTTTCGTGACACGTAAATGTTTACCCTATAACATCTTAGCAGAAAGTAAGACGGTTCATAAATGCATACTTAAGAAATAAGCTGCAAGACGGAAATTAGAGATCGAGAGCCCGTCTCAAAAACGACAGCAAAAGGAAATATTTTTTTTTTCGACAGCTCCAATGGGGGTGCTTTACCTTTAGAGGCAACGGCGGGTGTCTTGACTACCAAATGTTACACCCAAAGGAGCTTGACAATGTAGATGATTTTTTTCTCGCTTCTCAGTGAAAGATAGAAATGAACACATCTTAATAGATTTAATTGCCTTTATTTACAAATAGACCAGAAGCAGGCTCGGAGATCCGGGAATCACTGGCGTTTAAAAGTAGCCAAGGGAAGATTACTATGCAAAACGGAGAGATAAGAAAGAGCAAGCTCGGAAATCGATTAACGGGAGCAAAAAAAAAAACTGTGCGGGCGAAAACTAAATACCCTTTATTTTCGCGCCCTTTATCGCATGGCGCACACCGCTCACTACCACGACACAAAATGGGAACCTTTTTAGGTATGTATAGATATACGTCTGGATTCGATGAGTATTTCGGAAGGCGAAATGTTCCTCTGCTACCATCGCGGCCTTCCGGTTTCCTTGCTTACGGCACCCATACGCGCCCGGATTCACGTAGCCGTTTGCTCGCTAAAGTGACAGTTTAAATGGGAGCCGGTCAATCATGACACAGCACAAAGAATAACATGGAGAAGCTGGTGACACACATTTCCAATATAATCAAAATAAATAACTGACTGACACAAGCAACATCTAATGACAAACAGCAGTCTAGAAAAAAAAATGACATCCAAGGGTTGACTTGGCAAAGCTTTACGTTCGTAAAAACTGCTTGCCATTGACCGGCCGCTTACGGTAACCATATTTCCGCTACCACAATTCGCTGGCGTCTGTTCTTTACGAAATGCTCCAGAGCATGAACCACTTTGCCGATACGGTCCCGAGTCAGTTTAGTTGCAGCTCCGAGGTGTAATCAAAAGCCACACTTTGCATCGACAACGACCGAAAAGGAGAAAAAAAATTACAGCGCCCATTCAGGTATAATAACTAAACCGGAAACATGGGGAAAAAGAAAATTGATTTCCGCCCTCCTATTTCTATATTTTTCTCTTCTTTTATTTTACGGTCCTGCTTGCCTTCAGACTAAATTGGTGCTCATTCTGAGCCCCTCGTTCCACGGTGTCTCCAAGAAAAGAAGAACAAAAATGAAAAAAAAAAATGTAAGCCGTAGATAGCCACTGTGGCGGCGCACTCTCACAGGAACAAACGGGTATACGCGTTCAGCGGAGCTTCGAAATAAAGCGCGCTCGACCGCTCACTTACAACAGGGGGGTAAGCCAATCGCGGGCCACTGTGCCTCGATAAAAACGGCCGATCCAGTCCAGTTGGCCCTGGGTAAACACACGCACGCACGATGTGGCCGGGCGTGGAAATGTCTGCGCGCGAAAACGGGGGGAGCGGGAGCAGCGACACAGATTTCGTAGAGGGGAGACTGGCTGCCGCGTAAGAGCAAACTCTGGCGACCAGTATCGCGGCCATCTCGGCCGATAAGGCCCGGATTGTTTATCCGTTTCCACAAATACTAACACGAGCTCCGCTGAGCTCGGGAGAGAGAGAGAGAAAAAAAAGACATATCAATCTTCTCTTTCTTTTTCTTCCGTTCTTTCTTCCTTTTTTTTGTTTTTTTTACTTCGGATACGCCCGCGTGGTCTTTTGAGCGTCGATTGGGGATCCGAGCTTTTCTTGGCCATCTTATAGATGATACGCGCTGTCACCGACACCAAATATAGGCTGGGCGTCGAGAGGTTCGATCGCGGAACGGCAGCCGCTGAATCTTGGCTGCTTTGTTTGGCCCTCGGGACAGCGATCATTGTGTGTGCGTGCGCTTTGGACCGCGCAATCGGAGCTCGTGTTGCCCAACTCGTTACGCTGGTTACGCGTCTCTACAGACCCGTTGCCGCGGCTTCTTTCTTTGCGCTCTACGCGCGCCGGACGCTTGCGAAACGCACCGGGATACGACGCATTTATAGTCCAAGGTGTAGTCCTTCAGCTTTGCGAGCTTGCCGTGGTGGTGCATGTAAAGTCGCCGAGTCACAGGGCGTCGCGACTTGTTAGGCCGATTTTGAAATGGTTTCTTTTGTTTGTTTCTTCGAGTAATCCTTTCGTATGCCCATCTGTTCTTCATTCGGTTGGCTTTCTTTGTTCACCTTCTTGCTTCGGAATTCCGATGCGAGTCTTGATGCGCTGCGGTGAAACAAGGCTGTAAACTTCTTGTCTGCGGGACTCTGTATTCAAGCCGCCCTGCAATCTTGTTGCGCGCCGACGACGAGCCTCTTCAGAGAATGTCGTTGCGTAGGCGCTTCAGGACGTACCGACACTCCCACGTACTACGTATACCTCAGTGTTAGCCGCGCAATCGCTTGCATGGTCGCCGAATGCCTTGGCGGTCTCATTTGCATTTGCGACAAACCTGCGCGATGCGCACTCATTGCTGTATTACCGGCCCGGACAGGTTAGCAGGGGAAAAAATATAGTAAGAGGAATGAGATTAAGGTGTGGTAACCTCCAAGAAGTTCAGTCTCCCTAATGGTTCTCCTTTGCAAAATTAGTGAAACATAAAAGTTCTGTCTGTAGTTTTAATTGTATGGGAGTGTTACTACAATAAGTATACTGCGTGTCCGAGTGGACGTTAGCCAGGCTGTTCAACGCAAAGAAAGATTTTAAAAAGGTGGCACAAGATACAATTATAAAATTGACGGTGCTCGGTCGTCAGAGGTGTGACGACTGAACACTCTAGGTCTTACGATCGTATCTTGCGCCATGTTTTTCAAACCTTTTTGTTTTCGTTGGACAGCTTGGCTAGTGCTGGCTGGGGCACACTGTATACTAGGGGCCGCATTAAATGTAAGGATTTTTCTCGTCCCATTCCGTTGATTTCTCATCATTCGTTCTGCTGAGTGGCCGATCTAGGTGACAGTGGGGGCCGCGGCGTCGCACAAGTCAGTAACGATGGCGAAACGAATGAAAATGAAAATAATCATTACGTAATACGGGCCTAAATTTTCTATTGCCTCCTCAACAGCTTTGAAACATCGCGGATCTAGTGAACGGACTGGAGTCAACTTCGCCAAAAAGCACAGTGGACTCTATACTGGTAGGGAAGGATGTGTGCGTTTGCGAATGATGTCACGTAACCATTCAGTACGCGAAATTCGCGTCATCTCCAATAGTTTGCGTGCATGCCACATGTGTAAGGCGCTTGGTGCGAATATGCGGAATGGTAAGTTGACATTCCACACTGTCATACGACCACGGTAGCTTCTGACGTTGAAATTTTAAATTTTAAATTTTTTTTGTAAATTGCTAGTCAAGTACACGAACTATATTAAATGCCACAAGGACGCGAGATTCCGTCCAGCTCCGAAGTCTCTGGAGAAGCGCTCTTTCGGCTTTAGTCTCGCTGAGGCGGCACAGTTGCAAGATCAGCCGTTTAGATGCAAGAATGTGGAGAGAGAGAGGACAGCTGTGACTCGTGCAAAAGCTAGTCGATATCAGTTGTCTTTGGCGCACGAAGACCTGTCCTGAGGCCTTTCCGATGTAGCGACTCTAATCGATCGTACTGAAATTTTGAGGGTGATATCAACGGCTACTGGAAAAGCAAAATCTTTGGTGGTAGAACATCTTGACAGAATGTATGACACACATCCGGCTGTACACCGACGGCTCTGTTGACAAAGAGAATGAAGCTAGTGCCGCGGCTTACGTGATACCCAGTCTCACTCTTTCATGGGATGCCAGGCTTGACCGCGTCGTGTCTTCTACGGCACGGGAGAGTGTCGCCATTGCAGCAGCTTTGCGGAAACGGAATTCCTATCAGCCTGTTCTCTTTTCAGACAGCAAGGCTGTGCTGCAATTATTACTGTGCGGGATTCCCCTTGACAAGTGAATTAGGCATGCATTACATGCTGTTAAAGAATTACAGAAAGTCAGATTTACCATCGCGTTCCAGTGGGTACCTTCCATTGACATAATGGGAATAACCAAAATAGTCACAGTGCAACAAAGTACGGCAATTAAATAGACACGAGAATGCAACGCCAAGTATAGTATGGGGAACAAAAACTAAAGACAAGAAAGCCGGCAGATCCCACGCCCTATGGGAATCGCTGTTATGCGAAGCAGTGTGCGGGGAGCGTACCAAGTTAACGAAACCACCATAGAGCTACATAACGTAGGTGGCTGTTTCATGACTTACATGACACGCATGAGGCCTCAGGAGTCCCTTTAGCTACGCCTAAGAGACCTTAAGCCGAAAGCCTTAGTCATGCTCATGACTATGACTTAGCCTTTTACTTCACTTAGTACTACATCCGCACCCATTCCATCGGTTTTTGAGTGTTAATCTATTTCCGCTGAGTCATGATCATGACTATGGGTTATACCATCATCCTTTAGTGTTTCATTCACTTAGTACCGACGTCTTTCAGTGGCTTTTTGAGTTAATATTTTTTTGCTGGGTCATTGTCATTTTTGCCGAGTGATGTTCATGACTATAACTTCTACCATCATTCATTAGTGTTTCCTTCACTTAGTACCCACGTCCGAACCCGTTTCAGTGGTTTTGAGTGTTATTTTCTTTTGCTGAGTCATTGTAATTTTCGCGGAGTTTTGCTCATGACTATGACCTCTACCATCATCCTTTAGTGTTTCTTTCACTTAGTACCCACCGTCCGAACCAATTCCACTGTGTTTTGAGTGCTCATCTTTTTTCGCTGAGTCATTGTCATATTTCGTGAGTCATGCTCATCAGTTTGACTTCTAGCATCATCCTTTAGCATTTCCTTGACTTAGTACTCACGTCCGAACCAATTTCAGTAGATTTTGACTGTTAATGTTTTTTCGCTGGGTCATTCTCACTTTAGGCGGCTGTTTCATGACCTACAAGACACACATGTCCGGATATTCATGTCATGACCTATCATTTATGTTCGTCATACACTCTTGTCATACTATGCCAATTTTGGTAAATACCAAGTTAAAGATACGGCCATGAGAGCACCAAGATGTAGGCGGCTAGATAGATAGACAGATAGATAGATAGATACTGTCAAAGTGGCAAATGTTCGACAAGAAATGCTTCGCATTTAAAAGGTAAGTGCTTCGGACAGTTCAATCGAAAAAAAAACAATTTTTTGCCGAAGTGCAATCTAGGCAACACTTCACAAAACAATGAGAACATCAGGTTGATAACCTTTGTGCTTTGTTTAGTTTCTAATAAAAACGGCAACAGGCACCTCATACAAAAAGGAAAACTATTCTGAAATGCCTTGACGTTAGAAAAAGAGTGAAGCGCTGACTGAAAATATTGAGAATCGTTGATAGTGGCAATGGAAAATGGCAATAAAATTTGATTCTTCATTTTTTTTTAAACTGTGAAAGTTACTTCGAGCTTGGTAGGCTGACCTCTGTGTCAGCGGGAGCGGAGATAGTAGGGAGATGATCACATGATTTCTTTTTTTTTCGCACTGGAAACACACGACGGCGTCACACTCTATTTCGATTTAAACCCCATCCCACCGTTTCCTTTATCGCTCGTCCCCATGTTTTCTTTTTCTCTGTGTGTGCTGTAAAGGTTCGTGCTTCTCACAAAAATGATGCGCCCTCGCGTTGGACGAATTTCGATGTCGCAGGGTGATTGGCAGAGTTATAACTACCCCTAAAAATAAAACGCAGGCTCGGACCCCTTTGAACAAGTGAAGCGTGGCTTGCAGTGCCTCTATCATTCTCCTAGTTCCTGTCACCAGAGGATCTTTTCACTGTCTTAGATGTCAGTCAAAAAACGGGTCCTCTTCATGCCATCGCCATCTTTATGCCGCCGACTTAAAAAAAAGTAGGAGAAGAAGAGTGCCGAGCTCACGCCCCCTTCAGGCAGTGCTACACGAAAAAAAAAAACTGCGTTGTTAATTCATCGCTTATTTTATTTAGGAGACTATAAAGAGGAAGAAGTCGGGTGCCGTGATTAGTCATCTTGCTATTTTCCCCTTATATTTATGCCTCGGTTATCTTTCTCCCTTTAATTGCTTTGATTTTTTTACTAAACCTTGATATTTGGTACCAGTAATTTCATTTGTCGGTGTCTGGTCAATCCCCAATCGAGGGTACGCTGCCCGCGCACAGAAATCAGCATCAACATCAACTGTTAGGCGTAACCAGCATGATGGAGACTTCAGCCGGCAACATGAACGACTCGGCCAAAGCTTCGGCAAAGGTACGAACTGAAGACACAACTGAGAGCCGCGGAGCCGGACCGTCGACCTCGACAGTCAGCAAGCCGCAGATGGTTCACAGTTGCTACTCCCCGCCCTGCACCAGGTCCCAGGCCCAGCGCTTCGCGAATCAGCTCAAGTGCTACCAACAGCTCCCAGGACGGCGCAGTTCAACTCAGATGAAGAAAGTGAAAGATTCGTCCAAGGTGAATGACTCTGTGAACCTAAAACAGGACGATGTAGGAACGCCCGGCCCGAAGAAAACGTCGAAGAAAAAGAATCGGCAAGGTGGAAAGCCTCAGGGGGATGCTGCGACTAAGACAACACCGAAGAAAAGCAGTGCTCCTTCTTCTATCGAGGACCACACTGGACAAATAGCTGAAGCTACTCAAAAAGCTGAAGAGAACCGCGACGAGGAAGGAGCCGGTGATGAAAATGACAGTTAATGCTATGCACGGGAAAAGCGTGCGTCAAGAGCCATTTGACTGGCGTCGCGTCAATTTCGTTCTTGTGGCGAAGTCATCATTCCTGTGTGGTCATGACTGAGTGTATGTTTGCATTTTAAAAGTTATTATTCAAGAATAAAGGCAGACATGAAATAATGCGCGTTATTGGCTAATCGTTATTCCATATGTAGTTAATGGCTTCAGGCAGTAAATGAATGATATGCTAAAGGGGCCTTAGTCGTTTTCTTGCTTGTTTATTTTTTACGTATTTTTTCCGCTTCTCCGACAGGTATTTGGATATTCACCATGCAAAACCTCAGCGCACAGCTTTCTGCATTTCCATCGTAATTTATGGAACGCTCGACCATGATTTATGGAGAGCAACGACTGGAAGCACGATATTCTGCTTCCGGTCGTCGATGGCCTGACGTATGTGGTGCAAACTGCGCCATGTGCATGTGAGTTCTCGCCTACTCGGTCAACCCTTTATCTGCAGAGGCCAGGCAAGTCTGAAATGAAGCTTAGGCTCTCGAGACATGACGGAACTACAGAAATTCGAACTATTGTCGCAGACTGAAAGTAACATTGTTGTGATTTGGACAGTGTTTTAATGTGGCCATTGTTAACTACTGTATAAATACCCACCTGCCTGCACAGAAATGATTACTGTTGCGAAAGAATCTGGTGAGTACAAACGTATGAGAATGAAGGAGTATATCTAAGATGGCAACAACCTAATATATGTGAAGCACGAGGTCCTAAAGTTTGTTTCTTCCTGCAAGTTTCAACAAGCCCGATAGAGAACGAAGAACATCCTTTAACACGCTTTTCTTTTTCAACCAACCATTTGCAGCGACCACCAGAATATGATGCAAAATCATAAGGACCATTTTGTCGCGTTGCGACGGCGTATTTACGTATACACTGGCTAAGTGAGCCGCACTGCGCAGAAAATACATAAGAGGGACAAATATTTATGGGAGAAATTGTGCGTTTGTTTAAGTTCATTGAAATATAGGTACGATTTTCTTTATGAACAGTTACACTGATCTGCTTGGGGAGAGTTCAAAACAATGTCGAAACCGAGTGACTGACGGTCACCGATATTTTTTTTGTTATGCCACGCAACAGGCTCAAAATTTGGAAACGCGTTCTGCAACTTTTCGAGAGCTAAATTATCGAAACAAGTTTGAAAAGATCGTTGCATATTGACCTTCTTCTATATTTTTAAAACTCAAAGGCCTCTTTCATGTACTTGATATAATGAATCACTACGTTTTATTCAACCCGTGAAACACAAGTACAATACAAATGAGTTGAGAGATTACTTAAGAAGAGTTTTGATGTCTCAGGCATTCCAGTATTGATTTATGTCATTTCTCGCGCATTTCAAGAGGTTGCGACATTTTTGAACAAACGAAGCGCGGCTTTGAGAACAGCAGTTCTATCTATGCTGCTGTACCGCATCAGAACCGACTCCGCGTACACCCCAGCTTGGTTATTCAAGACTGGGCTTTGCGCTTCCCCGCTCTGTGCTTTCTGTGGTGACATTGACGACATCGAACATTTCATTTGCCTATGCCTGCAATTTGACACATAAAGAAAAGCGATGGTCGACAGCCTGCAAAAGAGCGGTCATACGCACAGGACCTTTGAAGACGTCATTTTCCTCATAGCGCCCGCGGCAATCTGGAAGAGAGCGCAACGACTGCTCATAGCCTTCCTGCGAGACACGGGGCTCATCAACACCTGGTGATACACCTCTGATCTCAACTCAAAGGAGGATAAGGCGGAACAATTGCTGGCTATGTATGCCAGGGTAACACCGCGTACTTCGACCACCACCACCACCACCACCACCACCACCACCACCACCACCACCACCACCACCACCACCACCACCACCACCACCACCACAACCACCACCATCATCATCTAACCCACAAAGACAGCTCTTCGCTATGTTACATGTCAGCCGTCGTCTTAAACGAAAAGGCTGGACAAGATGAAGTAAACGACACTCAAACCATTATCTGCACAGTATAACATTAACTGGCTGTATGATCAATCCTATGATGCAAGTGTTGTTGTTGTTGTTCCCTATCGATGGAAGTGCAAACATTGTATTTAGGAGGCTATGAAGAAGAAGAAGAGGTCAGACAGCTGTGATTACTTATTTTCTATTTCTTATTGTAATATCGTAGCAATTATTTTTCTTCCTTTTCTTGCTGTTTCTTTTTCTTCCACATTTTGATATAAGTGATAGTGATTTCGTTTCCCGATGGGCCGCAAGTCCCGCTCGTGGGTACGTGCCTGGCGTGATGGAATCAACATGAACATCAACCTGGCGGTGAAGCAACAGTGCGGTGGACATACGAGCAGAGAGCTTCGTATAACCATTCCGATGAAGATGGCGTCTGTCGGCACCAAATCTCCCGCCAAGGCTTCGTCAAAGGCACAGGGCGATGTGTTGTCTCGGGCAAGCGGAGCGGAGCCGTCGGGCAAGGTTCAGCGTGCCTACTCGCCACCATGCACCAGGTCCCAGATAGAACGCTTTGCGAAGCAGCTGAAGTTCTACGAACAGCTCCCAGAAAAGCGCATGTCCATACACGCTCGAGATCACCCCAAGCTGAAGGCCGTTGAGAACCGCCAACAGGATGACGCAGGGAAGCATGGTCAAAAGCAGATGTCACCCGCAAAGAACGGGCAAGAGGACGAAGCCAGCAGCGAATAGTTCAACTGAGTTAGCGCTGGATAAGGACGATACGACTGCTTGACATGGTGATGACGCAACAAGTCCCCGAAGCTGCTCAAGCAGCTGAAGCTGACCCACCAGGAAGGTACTGGCGAGGTTGACTGCAGATGTTGCTGTTCCCGGGCAAAGGCTGCAGCCTGAATCACCACACTGGCGTCGTGACTGTCGTTGTTGTGCCTTCGTCATACCAGCATCGTCTTCTTTGTGTTTTTTATTAAATAAACCTGTTCAACAGATGTAAAATGATCCATCTACTTCGCTTGCGTTTGAATGAAACGAGCAAAAAATCATAATTAGGTATAGAGTTGACCATTTTGTGCAGCAAAGGACTTGCGTACGCAATATATGTCGTAGTCCATTTATTCTTTTTCATCTGTTTTTCCTTTGTTAAGACAAGTATTTCGATATTTTCAAGCAGCAACTTTATGGAGCAGAGCTTTTTTACATTTGCATACTAATTTATGGAGCGTACAAATTCCCCAGAAGAGCGCCCTTGCAAGTGCAGTTGTTTACGTATACGCACGTACGGAGCTGGTCGTCGTTCGACTGACGTATATGGTGGAACCTGCACCGCGTTGACGTGAGTTACTTTATAAACGCATCAAAACAAACAAATTGGTGCATATGAGCAACGTTGCATAACTAGAAGACGAGCCTGTATGAGCAGCTCGGCCCCTTGGACATCGGAAACCGGACTTAGGATGTTGTTCACAATCTGTTAAATTCGGTTTGGATAACTGTTCCCCGCTCTTCGTACTGTTTGCTGTGCATATAATTTATGTGTTCGATAGAATAGTGTTAGGTAATTATTGCGCACGCATGAGTGCTCGTTAAACAGCAAATAGTTTTCACCTGAAAACACGGTTGCCTTGTAGTGCTGATTGTGCTGACACCCAAGCAAGTCAGCTGTATCCAAATGGAAAGCAGTTGTTGCCCGCTTGGGGCTGGACGCCAACACAGCATCTCGGAAATTTAGTGAAGCATCACGGTCACAGAGCGTACCGATCTAATCTATGCAGTAAGATTTTACGAAGAGAAGTGTTTGTACGTGAGCGTTACCGTTGCAGCTTTCGCCAACGGCGATAAACCGACGTTGTCAAGACGCTGCATTGACATATCCGGCGTCTGGTTCAAAAGCATGAAAAGCGCTTGACTTATCATAATGGTCCGCGGGATATCTACTTCTTCATTCGAATTACTTAACCTTGACCTGGGGCGCTATAACGTAAAATGATTCCAAACTGTTTCGATTCCAGTTTCTGCAATCAGCCTCCACGATTGGTCAAAACATTTTCGGGCCACTCCCAACTTCGCCTGTCTGTCAGTGCGACGCCACAAAAACCGCGATTGCTCCCCATCTGATATAACATGTACACACTGATGATGACTTCTACCATCATCCTTTAGTGTTTCCTTCCCTTAGTACCAACGTCCGAACCCATTTCAGTGGTTTTTGAGTTAATCTTTTTTGCTGAGTCATTGTCATTTTTGCTGAGTCATGCTCATGACTATGATTTCTACCAGCATCCTTTAGTGCTTCCTTCACTTAGCACCCACGTCAGAACCCATTTCAGTGGTTTTTGAGTGTTATTTTCCTTAGCTGGGTCATTGTCATTTTTGCCGAGCAATGCTCATGAATATGACCTCTACCATTATCCTTTAGTGTTTCTTTGATTTAGTGCCCACCGTCCGAACCCATTCCATTGTTTTTTTCAGTGCTAATCTTTTTTCGCTGAGTCATTGTCATTTTTGGTGAGTCTTGCTCATGATTATGACTTATAGCATCATCCTTTAGTGTTTCCTACTCTTAGTACACACGTCCGAACCCATTTCAGTGGATTTTGAGTGTTATTGTTTTTTCGCTGGATCATTCTTATTTTCGGCGGCTGTTTTATGACCTACATGACACGCTTGTCATGACATTCATGTCAAGACCTATCATTTACGTTTGCCATACACTGTTGTCGTGCTATGCCAATTTTGGTACCTAGAAAGTTAAAGAAACGACCATAAGAGCACCAAGACGTTGGCAGCTGTTTCGTGACATACATGGCACACATATCATGATATTCATTTGATGACCTATCATTTATGTTCGTCATACACTCTTGTCATACTATGCCAATTTCGGTAAATACCAAGTTAACGATACGGCCATGAGAGCACCAAGACGTAGGCGGCTTGATAGATAGATATATAGATGGATAGATAGTAGATAGACAGATACTGTCAAAGTGGCAAATGTTCGCGAAGAAATGCTTCGCATTTAAAAGGTAAGTACTTCGGACAGTTCAATAGAATTTTTTTTCAAGGTGAAATCTGGGCAACACTTCACAAAACAATCAGAGCATCAGGTTAATAACTTTTGTGCTTTGTTTAGTTTCTAATAAAAATGGCAACAGGCACCTCATGGAAAAAGGAAAACTATTGTGAAATGCCTTGACGTTCGAAAAAGAGTGAAGCGCTGACTGAAAAGATTGAGGATCGTTGATAGTGGCAATGCTAAATGACGATAAATTTTGATTCTTGATTTTTTTTAATTGTGCAAAGTTACTTCGAGGTTGGTTGGCCGACCTCTGTGTCAGCGGCAGGGGAAATAGTAGGGAGATGATCACATGAGTTCTTTTTTTTCGCACTGGAAACACACGACGGCCTCACACTCTATTTCGATTTAAAACCTATGCCATCCTTTCCTTTATCACTCGTCCCCATGTTTTTTTTATGTATGTGCGGTAAACGTTCGCGCTTCTCACACCAATGATGCGCCCTCACGTTTGACGGATTTCGATGTCGCAGGGTGATTGGCAGAGTAGTAATTACTCCTAAAAATAAAACGCAGGCTCGGACCCCTTTGAACAAGTGAAGCGTGGCTTGCAGTGCCTCTATCATTCTCCTAGTTCCTGTCACCAGAGGATCTTTTCAGTGTCTTAGATGTCAGTAAAACAAGGTGTCCTCGCCATGCTATCGCCATCTTTATGCCGCCGACTTAAAAATGTAGGAGAAGAAGAGTGCCAAGCTCACGCCCCCCTTCAGGCAGTGCGACACGAAAAAAAAAACTGCGTTGTCAATTCCTCGCTCAGTGTATTTAGGAGACTATAAAGAGGAAGAAGCCGGGTGCCGTGATTAGTCACTTTGCTATTTTCCCCTTATATTTATGCCTCGGTTATCTTTCTCCCTTTATTTGCTTTGATTTTTTTCTAAACGTTGATATTTGGTACCAGTAATTTCATTTATCGGTGTCTGGTCAATCCCCAATCGAGGGTACGCTGCCCGCGCACAGAAATCAGCATCAACATCAACTGTTAGGCGTAACCAGCATGATGGAGACTTCAGCCGGCAACATGAACGACTCGGCCAAAGCTTCGGAAAAGGTACGAACTGAAGACACAACTGAGAGCCGCGGAGCCGGACCGTCGACCTCGACAGTCAGCAAGCCGCAGATGGTTCACAGTTGCTACTCCCCGCCCTGCACCAGGTCCCAGGCCCAGCGCTTCGCGAATCAGCTCAAGTGCTACCAACAGCTCCCAGGACGGCGCAGTTCAACTCAGATGAAGAAAGTGAAAGATTCGTCCAAGGTGAAGGACTCTGTGAACCTAAAACAGGACGATGCAGGAACGCCCGGCCCGAAGAAAACGCCGAAGAATAAAAATCGGCAAGGTGGAAAGCCTCAGGGGGATGCTGCGACTCAGACAACACCGAAGAAAAGCAGTGCTCCTTCTTCTATCGAGGACCACACTGGACAAATAGCTGAAGCTACTCAAAAAGCTGAAGAGAACCGCGACCAGGAAGGAGCCGGTGATGAAAATGACAGTTAATGCTGTGCACGGGAAAAGCGTGCGTCAAGAGCCATTTGACTGGCGTCGCGTCAATTTGGATCTTGTGGCGCCGTCGTCATTCCTGTGTGGTCATCACTGAGTGTATGCGCGCTTTTTAAAAGTTATTATTCAAGAATAAAGGCAGACATGAAATAATGCGCGTTATTGGCTATTCGTTATTCCATATGTAGTTAATGGCTTCAGGCAGTAAATGAATGATATGCTAAAGGGGCCTTAGTCGTTTTCTTGTTTGTTTGTTTTTTACGTATTTTTTCCGCTTCTCCGACAGGTATTTGGATATTCACCATGCAAAACCTCAGCGCACAGCTTTCTGCATTTCCATCGTAATTTATGGAACGCTCGACCATGATTTATGGAGAGCAACGACTGGAAGCACGATATTCTGCTTCCGGTCGTCGATGGCCTGACGTATGTGGTGCAAACTGCGCCGTGTGCATGTGAGTTCTCGCCTACTCGGTCAACCCTTTATCTGCAGAGGCCAGGCAAGTCTGAAATGAAGCTTAGGCTCTCGAGACATGACGGAACTACAGAAATCGAACTATTGTCGCAGACTGAAAAATAACATTGTTGTGATTTGGACAGTGTTTTAATGTGGCCATTGTTAACTACTGTATAAATACCCACCTGCCTGCACAGAAATGATTACTGTTGCGAAAGAATCTGGTGAGTACAAACGTATGAGAATGAAGGAGTATATCTAAGATGGCAACAACCTAATATATGTGAAGCACGAGGTCCTAAAGTTTGTTTCTTCCTGCAAGTTTCAACAAGCCCGATAGAGCACGAAGAACATCCTTTAACGCGCTTTTCTTCTTCAACCAACCATTTGCAGCGACCACCAGAATATGATGCAAAATCTTAAGGACCATTTTGTCGCGTTGCGACGGCGTATTTACGTATACACTGGCTAAGTGAGCCGCACTGCGCAGAAAATACATAAGAGGGACAAATATTTATGGGAGAAATTGTGGGTTTGTTTAAGTTCATTGAAATATAGGTACGATTTTCTTATGAACACTTACACTGATCTGCTTGGGGAGAGTTCAAAACAATGTCGAAACCGAGTGACTGACGGTCACCGATATTTTTTTTTTGTTATGCCACGCAACAGGCTCAAAATTTGGAAACGCGTTCTGCAACTTTTCGAGAGCTAAATTATCGAAACAAGTTTGAAAAGATCGTTGCATATTGACCTTCTTCTATATTTTTAAAACTCAAAGGCCTCTTTCAAGTACTTGAGATAATGAATCACTACGTTTTATTCAACCCGTGAAACACAAGTACAATACAAATGAGTTGAGAGATTACTTATGAAGAGTTTTGATGTCTCAGGCATTCCAGTATTGATTTATGTCATTTCTCGCGCATTTCAAGAGGTTGCGACATTTTTGAACAAACGAAGCGCGGCTTTGAGAACAGCAGTTCTATCTATGCTGCTGTACCGCATCAGAACCGACTCCGCGTACACCCCAGCTTGGTTATTCAAGACTGGGCTTTGCGCTTCCCCGCTCTGTGCTTTCTGTGGTGACATTGACGACATCGAACATTTCATTTGCCTATGCCTGCACTTTGACACATAAAGAAAAGCGATGGTCGACAGCCTGCAAAAGAGCGGTCATACGCACAGGACCTTTGAAGACGTCATTTTCCTCATAGCGCCCGCGGCAATCTGGAAGAGAGCGCAACGACTGCTCATAGCCTTCCTGCGAGACACGGGGCTCATCAACACCTGGTGATACACCTCTGATCTCAACTCAAAGGAGGATAAGGCGGAACAATTGCTGGCTATGTATGCCAGGGTAACCCCGCGTACTTCGAACACCACCACCACCACCACCATCATCATCTAACCCACAAAGACAGCTCTTCGCTATGTTACATGTCAGCCGTCGTCTTAAACGAAAAGGCTGGACAAGAATAAGTAAACGACACTCAAACCATTATCTGCACAGTATAACATTAACTGGCTGTATGATCAATCCTATGATGCAAGTGTTGTTGTTGTTGTTCCCTATCGATGGAAGTGCAAACATTGTATTTAGGAGGCTATGAAGAAGAAGAAGAGGTCAGACACTGTGATTACTTATTTTAAATTTCTTATTGTAATATCGTAGCAATTATTTTTCTTCCTTTTGTTGCTGTTTCTTTTTCTTCCACATTTTGATATAAGTGATAGTGATTTCGTTTCCCGATGGGCAGCCAGTCCCGCTCGTGGGTACGTGCCTGGCGTGATGGAATCAACATGAACATCAACCTGGCGGTGAAGCAACAGTGCGGTGGACATACGAGCAGAGAGCTTCGTATAACCATTCCGATGAAGATGGCGTCTGTCGGCACCAAATCTCCCGCCAAGGCTTCGTCAAAGGCACAGGGCGATGTGTTGTCTCGGGCAAGCGGAGCGGAGCCGTCGGGCAAGGTTCAGCGTGCCTACTCGCCACCATGCACCAGGTCCCAGATATAACGCTTTGCGAAGCAGCTGAAGTTCTACGAACAGCTCCCAGAAAAGCGCATGTCCAGACACGCTCGAGATCACCCCAAGCTGAAGGCCGTTGAGAACCGCCAACAGGATGACGCAGGGAAGCATGGTCAAAAGCAGATGTCACCCGCAAAGAACGGGCAAGGAGGACGAAGCCAGCAGCGAATAGTTCAGCTGAGTTAGCGCTGGATAAGGACGATACGACTGCTTGACATGGTGATGACGCAACAAGTCCCGGAAGCTGCTCAAGCAGCTGAAGCTGACCCACCAGGAAGGTACTGGCGAGGTTGACTGCAGATGTTGCTGTTCCCGGGCAAAGGCTGCAGCCTGAATCACCACACTGGCGTCGTGACTGTCGTTGTTGTGCCTTCGTCATACCAGCATCGTCTTCTTTGTGTTTTTTTATTAAATAAACCTGTTCAACAGATGTAAAATGATCCATCTACTTCGCTTGCGTTTGAATGAAACGAGCAAAAAATCATAATTAGGTATAGAGTTGACCATTTTGTGCAGCAAAGGACTTGCGTACGCAATATATGTCGTAGTCCATTTATTCTTTTTCATCTGTTTTTCCTCTGTTAAGACAAGTATTTCGATATTTTCAAGCAGCAACTTTATGGAGCACAGCTTTTTTACATTTGCATACTAATTTATGGAGCGTACAAATTCCCCAGAAGAGCGCCCTTGCAAGTGCAGTTGTTTACGTATACGCACGTACGGAGCTGGTCGTCGTTCGACTGACGTATATGGTGGAACCTGCACCGCGTTGACGTGAGTTACTTTATAAACGCATCAAAACAAACAAATTGGTGCATATGAGCAACGTTGCATAACTAGAAGACGAGCCTGTATGAGCAGCTCGGCCCCTTAGACATCGGAAACCGGACTTAGGATCTTGTTCACAATCTGTTAAATTCGGTTTGGATAACTGTTCCCCGCTCTTCGTACTGTTTGCTGTGCATATAATTTATGTGTTCGATAGAATAGTGTTAGGTAATTATTGCGCACGCATGAGTGCTCGTTAAACAGCAAATAGTTTTCACCTGAAAACACGGTTGCCTTGTAGTGCTGATTGTGCTGACACCCAAGCAAGTCAGCTGTATCCAAATGGAAAGCAGTTGTTGCCCGCTTGGGGCTGGACGCCAACACAGCATCTCGGAAATTTAGTGAAGCATCACGGTCACAGAGCGTACCGATCTAATCTATGCAGTAAGATTTTACGAAGAGAAGTGTTTGTACGTGAGCGTTACCGTTGCAGCTTTCGCCAACGGCGATAAACCGACGTTGTCAAGACGCTGCATTGACATATCCGGCGTCTGGTTCAAAAGCATGAAAAGCGCTTGACTTATCATAATGGTCCGCGGGATATCTACTTCTTCATTCGAATTACTTAACCTTGACCTGGGGCGCTATAACGTAAAATGATTCCAAACTGTTTCGATTCCAGTTTCTGCAATCAGCCTCCACGATTGGTCAAAACATTTTCGGGCCACTCCCAACTTCGCCTGTCTGTCAGTGCGACGCCACAAAAACCGCGATTGCTCCCCATCTGATATAACCTGTACACACTGATGATGACTTCTACCATCATCCTTTAGTGTTTCCTTCCCTTAGTACCAACGTCCGAACCCATTTCAGTGGTTTTTGAGTTAATCTTTTTTGCTGAGTCATTGTCATTTTTGCTGAGTCATGCTCATGACTATGATTTCTACCATCATCCTTTAGTGCTTCCTTCACTTAGCACCCACGTCAGAACCCATTTCAGTGGTTTTTGAGTGTTATTTTCTTTAGCTGGGTCATTGTCATTTTTGCTGAGCAATGCTCATGAATATGACCTCTACCATTATCCTTTAGTGTTTCTTTGATTTAGTGCCCACCGTCCGAACCCATTCCATTGTTTTTTCAGTGCTAATCTTTTTTCGCTGAGTCATTGTCATTTTTGGTGAGTCTTGCTCATGATTATGACTTCTAGCATCATCCTTTAGTGTTTCCTACTCTTAGTACACACGTCCGAACCCATTTCAGTGGATTTTGAGTGTTATTGTTTTTTCGCTGGATCATTCTTATTTTCGGCGGCTGTTTTATGACCTACACGACACGCTTGTCATGACATTCATGTCAAGACCTATCATTTACGTTTGCCATACACTGTTGTCGTGCTATGCCAATTTTGGTACCTAGAAAGTTAAAGAAACGACCATAAGAGCACCAAGACGTTGGCAGCTGTTTCGTGACATACATGGCACACATATCATGATATTCATTTGATGACCTATCATTTATGTTCGTCATACACTCTTGTCATACTATGCCAATTTCGGTAAATACCAAGTTAACGATACGGCCATGAGAGCACCAAGACGTAGGCGGCTTGATAGATAGATATATAGATGGATAGATAGTAGATAGACAGATACTGTCAAAGTGGCAAATGTTCGCGAAGAAATGCTTCGCATTTAAAAGGTAAGTACTTCGGACAGTTCAATAGAATTTTTTTTCAAGGTGAAATCTGGGCAACACTTCACAAAACAATCAGAGCATCAGGTTAATAACTTTTGTGCTTTGTTTAGTTTCTAATAAAAATGGCAACAGGCACCTCATGGAAAAAGGAAAACTATTGTGAAATGCCTTGACGTTCGAAAAAGAGTGAAGCGCTGACTGAAAAGATTGAGGATCGTTGATAGTGGCAATGCTAAATGACGATAAATTTTGATTCTTGATTTTTTTAATTGTGCAAAGTTACTTCGAGGTTGGTTGGCCGACCTCTGTGTCAGCGGCAGGGGAAATAGTAGGGAGATGATCACATGAGTTCTTTTTTTTCGCACTGGAAACACACGACGGCCTCACACTCTATTTCGATTTAAAACCTATGCCATCCTTTCCTTTATCACTCGTCCCCATGTTTTTTTTATGTATGTGCGGTAAACGTTCGCGCTTCTCACACCAATGATGCGCCCTCACGTTTGACGGATTTCGATGTCGCAGGGTGATTGGCAGAGTAGTAATTACTCCTAAAAATAAAACGCAGGCTCGGACCCCTTTGAACAAGTGAAGCGTGGCTTGCAGTGCCTCTATCATTCTCCTAGTTCCTGTCACCAGAGGATCTTTCAGTGTCTTAGATGTCAGTCAAAAAACGGGTCCTCGCCATGCTATCGCCATCTTTATGCCGCCGACTTAAAAATGTAGGAGAAGAAGAGTGCCAAGCTCACGCCCCCCTTCAGGCAGTGCGACACGAAAAAAAAAACTGCGTTGTCAATTCCTCGCTCAGTGTATTTAGGAGACTATAAAGAGGAAGAAGCCGGGTGCCGTGATTAGTCACTTTGCTATTTTCCCCTTATATTTATGCCTCGGTTATCTTTCTCCCTTTAATTGCTTTGATTTTTTTCTAAACCTTGATATTTGGTACCAGTAATTTCATTTGTCGGTGTCTGGTCAATCCCCAATCGAGGGTACGCTGCCGGCGCACAGAAATCAGCATCAACATCAACTGTTAGGCGTAACCAGCATGATATAGACTTCAGCCGGCAACATGAACGACTCGGCCAAAGCTTCGGCAAAGGTACGAACTGAAGACACAACTGAGAGCCGCGGAGCCGGACCGTCGACCTCGACAGTCAGCAAGCCGCAGATGGTTCACAGTTGCTACTCCCCGCCCTGCACCAGGTCCCAGGCCCAGCGCTTCGCGAATCAGCTCAAGTGCTACCAACAGCTTCCAGGACGGCGCAGTTCAACTCAGATGAAGAAAGTGAAAGATTCGTCCAAGGTGAAGGACTCTGTGAACCTAAAACAGGACGATGCAGGAATGCCCGGCCCGAAGAAAACGCCGAAGAATAAAAATCGGCAAGGTGGAAAGCCTCAGGGGGATGCTGCGACTCAGACAACACCGAAGAAAAGCAGTGCTCCTTCTTCTATCGAGGACCACACTGGACAAATAGCTGAAGCTACTCAAAAAGCTGAAGAGAACCGCGACCAGGAAGGAGCCGGTGATGAAAATGACAGTTAATGCTGTGCACGGGAAAAGCGTGCGTCAAGAGCCATTTGACTGGCGTCTCGTCAATTTGGATCTTGTGGCGCCGTCGTCATTCCTGTGTGGTCATCACTGAGTGTATGCGCGCTTTTTAAAAGTTATTATTCAAGAATAAAGGCAGACATGAAATAATGCGCGTTATTGGCTATTCGTTATTCCATATGTAGTTAATGGCTTCACGCAGTAAATGAATGAGATGCTAAAGGGGCCTTAGCCGTTTTCTTGTTTGTTTGTTTTTTTACGTATTTTTTCCGCTTCTCCGACAGGTATTTGGATATTCACCATGCAAAACCTCAGCGCACAGCTTTCTGCATTTCCATCGTAATTTATGGAACGCTCGACCATGATTTATGGAGAGCAACGACTGGAAGCACGATATTCTGCGTCCGGTCGTCGATGGCCTGACGTATGTGGTGCAAACTGCGCCGTGTGCATGTGAGTTCTCGCCTACTCGGTCAACCCTTTATCTGCAGAGGCCAGGCAAGTCTGAAATGAAGCTTAGGCTCTCGAGACATGACGGAACTACAGAAATCGAACTATTGTCGCAGACTGAAAATAACATTGTTGTGATTTGGACAGTGTTTTAATGTGGCCATTGTTAACTACTGTATAAATACCCACCTGCCTGCACAGAAATGATTACTGTTGCGAAAGAATCTGGTGAGTACAAACGTATGAGAATGAAGGAGTATATCTGAGATGGCAACAACCTAATATATGTGAAGCACGAGGTCCTAAAGTTTGTTTCTTCCTGCAAGTTTCAACAAGCCCGATAGAGCACGAAGAACGTCCTTTAACGCGCTTTTCTTTTTCAACCAATCATTTGCAGCGACCACCAGAATATGATGCAAAATCTTAAGGACCGTTTTGTCGCGTTGCAACGGCGTATTTACGTATACACTGGCTAAGTGAGCCGCACAGCGCAGAAAATACATAAGAGGGACAAATATTTATGGGAGAAAATGTGAGTTTGTTTAAGTTCATTGAAATATAGGTACGATTTTTTTATGAACAGTTACACTGATCTGCTTGGGGAGAGTTCAAAACAATGTCGAAACCGAGTGACTGACGGTCACCGATATTTTTTTTGTTATGCCACGCAACAGGCTCAAAATTTGGAAACGCGTTCTGCAACTTTTCGAGAGCTAAATTATTGAAACAAGTTTGAAAAGATCGTTGCATATTGACCTTCTTCTATACTTTTAAAACTCAAGGGCCTCTTTCAAGTACTTGAGATAATGAATCACTACGTTTTATTCAACCCGTGAAACACAAGTACAATACAAATGAGTTGAGAGATTACTTATGAAGAGTTTTGATGTCTCAGGCATTCCAGTATTGATTTATGTCATTTCTCGCGCATTTCAAGAGGTTGCGACATTTTTGAACAAACGAAGCGCGGCTTTGAGAACAGCAGTTCTATCTATGCTGCTGTACCGCATCAGAACCGACTCCGCGTACACCCCAGCTTGGTTATTCAAGACTGGGCTTTGCGCTTCCCCACTCTGTGCTTTCTGTGGTGACATTGACGACATCGAACATTTCATTTGCCTATGCCTGCACTTTGACACATAAAGAAAAGCGATGGTCGACAGCCTGCAAAAGAGCGGTCATACGCACAGCACCTTTGAAGACGTCATTTTCCTCATAGCGCCCGCGGCAATCTGGAAGAGAGCGCAACGACTGCTCATAGCCTTCCTGCGAGACACGGGGCTCATCAACACCTGGGGATACACCTCTGATCTCAACTCAAAGGAGGATAAGGCGGAACAATTGCTGGCTATGTATGCCAGGGTAACCCCGCGTACTTAAACACCACCACCACCACCACCATCTTCGAACTCACAAAGACAGCTCTTCGCTATGTTACATGTCAGCCGTCGTCTTAAACGAAAACGCTGGAGAAGAATAAGTAAACCACTCTCAGACCGTTATCTGCACAGTATAACATTAAGTGGCTGTATGATCAATCATGTGATGCAAGTGCAAACAATGTATTTAGGAGGCTATGAAGAAAAAGAAGAAGTCAGACACTCAGATTACTTATTTTCTATTTCTTATTGTAATATCGTAGCAATTATTTTTCTTCCTTTTGTTGCTGTTTCTTTTCTTCCACATTTTGATATATTTGATAGTGATTTCGTTTCGCGATGGGCAGCCAGTCCCGCTCGTGGGTACGTGCCTGGCGTGATGGAATCAACATGAACATCAACCTGGCGGTGAAGCAACAGTGCGGTGGACATACGAGCAGAGAGCTTCGTATAACCATTCCGATAAAGATGGCGTCTGTCGGCACCAAATCTCCCGCCAAGGCTTCGTCAAAGGCACAGGGCGTTGTGTTGTCTCGGGCAAGCGGAGCGGAGCCGTCGGGCAAGGTTCAGCGTGCCTACTCTCCACCATGCACCAGGTCCCAGATAGAACGCTTTGCGAAGCAGCTGAAGTTCTACGAACAGCTCCCAGAAAAGCGCATGTCCAGACACGCTCGAGATCGCCCCAAGCTGAAGGCCGTTGAGAACCGCCGACAGGATGACGCAGGGAAGCATGGTCAGAAGCAGATGTCACCCACAAAGAACGGGCAAGAGGACGAAGCCAGCAGGGAAGAGTTCAGCTGAGTTAGCGCTGGATGAGGACGATACGGCTACTTGACATGGTGTCCCCGAAGCTGCTCAAGCAGCTGAAGCTGACCAACCAGGAAGGTACTGGCGAGGTTGACTGCAGATGTGGCTGTGGCCGGGCAAAGCCTGCAGCCTAAATCACCACACTGGCGTCGTGACTGTCGTTGTTGTGCCGTCGTCATACCAGCATCGTCTTCTTTGTGTTTTTTTATTAAATAAACCTGTTCAACAGATGTGAAATGATCCGTGTACTCTGCTTGCGCTTGAATGAAACGAGCAAATAATCATAATTGGGTATAGAGTTGACCATTTCGTGCAGCAAACGACTTGCGTACGCAATATATGTCGTAGTCCATTTATTCTGCTTCATCTGTTTTGCCTCTGTTAAGACAAGTATTTCGATATTTCCCAGCAGCAGCTTTACGGAGCACAGATTTCTTATATTTCCATACTAATTTATGGAGCGCACAAATTCCCCAGAAGAGCACCTTTGCCAGTGCAGTTGTTTACGTATACGAACTTCCGGAGCTGGTCGTCGTTCGACTGACGTATATGGTGGAACCTGCACCGCGCTCACGTGAGTTAATTTATAAACGCATCAAAACAAACAACTTGGTGCATATGAGCAACGTTGCATAACTAGAAGACGAGCCTGTATGAGCAGCTCGGCCCCTTATACATCGGACAGTGGACTTATGATGTTGTTCACAATCTGTTAAATTCGGTTGGGATAACTGCTCCCGCTCTTCGTACTGTTTGCTGTGCATATAATTTACGTGGTCGATAGAATAGTGTTAGCTAATTATTGCGCACGCATGAGTGCTTGTTAAACAGCAAATTGTTTTCGCCTGAAAACACGGTTGCCATGTAGTGCTGATTGTGCTGACACCCAAGCAAGTCAGCTGTATCCAAATAGAAAGCAGTTGTTGCCCGCTTGGGGCTGGACGCCAACACAGGATCTCGGAAATTTAGTGAAGCATCACCGTCATAGTGCGTACCGATCTAATTTATGCAGTGAGATTTTACGAAGAGAAGTGTTTCTACGTGAGCGTTACCGGTGCAGCTTTCGCCAACGGCGATAAATTGACGTTGACAAGACGCTGCATTGACATATTCGGCATCTGGTTCAAAAGCATGAAAAGCGCTTGACTTATCATAATGTCCGCCGGGTATCTACTTCTTCATTCCAATTACTTAACCTTGACCTGGGGCACTATAACCTAAATTGATTCCAAAGTGTTTTGCTTCCAATTTATGCAATCAGCCTCCACGATTGGTCGAAACATTGTCGGGCCACTGCCAACTTCGCTTGTCTGTCAGTGCGACGTCACGAAAACCGCGATTGCTCCTCATTTGATATAATGTGTACACACTGATTATGCATGATTAAACCGCACAAAAGAAAAATAATCGTTCCTGATTCAACGCCTTTTCATCATTATCCCTCTGCTATTGGTCCAATGTTTTGTGGCTACGCCCACTTCGCCTGTCTGTCCCGCAATCTCACAAAATCGCAAAACCTCACCATGTCAAAGTGACGTGTACACGAAAAGAAAAAATGCATTAATATGCCGAACCAACTGAAAATTTTTCTGAAGAGACACAGACTGCCCCGTTCGGAAAGGAATAGAAGATGGCTGCCCGCCGATCACTCAGGCCCTCGGTACTCGCACCTGCCGGTGAGCATGTATTTATTTGCGCATGATAAACCTTTTTGCGTGGCAGTAAAACGTTATCGAGCCCTTTCGGCATGCATACGACATCGCTCTTCCAACTCTTCCTTGGGGTGCTATGCGGGATGCGCGGAGTTTCTCGTTCGCACGAGTTTTACCCGAGTTTTCTCGATGGCAGTCAGTGAAAGGAGATAGCAAGGAAAACGCAAGAATAACGGGCAAAAGAAATGTCGAGATAACGCCCCGTATGACAACATAAGCGCACCCGGCGCGGCGTTTCAAGCATAGAAGACTGAGCAACGAAACGCGCCAGCGCCGCGTATTGTTATCGACGTATTATTGCAATTTAGCAACACCGTCACTGTCCCGGTGTCTATCTGCACACTTGCCGTCAGCCTCTTGCCACGCCTTTCTCGGGCGCTTCAAGGGCGTGCCTCCTCTTTCGGGCATTATCTTTCTATCCTCCGTCGAATTCGAACAAGGCACATGCGGCGCATTCTTACACCTACACTTTCCTTCAATCGAATACTTTAAAATACAACAAATAAAATAAGGAATAATTTATTTCCTAAAGTCCGGTTTTTCGTTTTGATTGCTATAAATTTCTGATGACAAACGGAGATCGAGCGAATTATTAGATTTTGCACTTTCTTGCCGCGAGTGGCGACAGTGAAGCGAGAGCTTACAAGCGGATACATTCTAGAGGATCGCACGCACGAGGGAGTTCATACGGTGAGCAATCGCCAGGGGCGCTGCAGTGCTGTTCTCGATTCTCGAAAGAAAAATAATAATGAGAGGTATGCAAAAAGGCTAGATAAAGAACCTGTATAGTATTCCTGATTACCTGATTATACCTGATCATCTGTAATTTTTTTGTACTACTGATGAAAATAAATCCAACTTCAACCTTAAAATCAAGCAGGCTAGGTGACAATTTCTCGCCGCCCCGTTTCAAAGGGGATGCAATAAATCAGCATCATCATCGATTAAGTCAGTCCTGGGGTGCTATGCAGGATGTGCCGAGCTTCTCGTTCGCACGAGTTTTACCCGAGTTTGCTCGATGGCAGTCAGTGAACGGAGATAGCAAGGAACGTGCAAGAACAGCAGGCAAAAAGAAATGTCGAGATAAAGCCGCGTATGACAACCTGAGCGCACCCTGCGCGGCACAGTGCTTCCTTGCTTCAACACAGAAGAGTGCGCAGCAAAACGCGCCAGCGCCGCGTATTGTTATCACCGCATTATCACCATTTAGCAATACCGTGACAGCACCACTGTCTATCTGCACACTTGCCGTGAGCCGCTTGCCACGCCTTTCTCGGGCGCTTCAAGGGCGTGCCTCCTCTTTCGGGCATTACCTTTCTACCCTCCGTCGAACGCGAACAGGGCACATGCGGTGCATTCTTGCACCTACACTTTCCCTCAATCGAATACTTTAAAATACAACAAATAAAATAACGAACATTTTACTTCTTAAAGTATCGGTTTTTCGTTTGGAATACTATAAATGTTTGATGGCAAACAGAGATCGAGCGAATTAATAAATTTTTCACTTTTTGCCGCGAGTGGCGACAGTGAGGCGAAAGCTTACAAGCGGATACATTGCAGAGGATCGCACGCACGAGGGAGTTCATACGGTGAGCAGTCGGCAGGGGCGCTGCAGTGCTATCCTTGATAAAGACAGTCATGACAATGATCTTTCAATTCCCTGTCTATTGGGGGAATGGCAACGCAGCGCTGCGGCATGGATTGTTCACCGCAGGTGCTTCACTGAGGCGGCTATTAAGGCCACCGCTTTACCAACTGAAACGACACTCTAGCCATAAAGACGGGAGCACCGACTGTCACTGCAAAACGGCTGTGCGGTATTCTAGGGTCCGTAGTGACGCAGCGCAGTGAAAATGCGCCCGTTTATCTGCGTGCGCGAAGCCTCCGCGATGCATCGCAAAGAAGAGCACGCTGCCCAGCGACACAATTAATTCATCGCTTGTCATCGCTTGCCCAGTTAAGGTACTCCGTGCGCATGTACGCAGAATTTGAGTGTGTTGTTCTCTCCCATGTGCTTGCCGATTTCCTTTGCTGTTGAGCTAACAGCGATCGCAGATGGATATAGTAACGACAGTGCAGCAATCGCATTTTGGCGGGTGGTGGCTCCTGTGTGCAGTTAGGAAATTAGACTTCGAACGCAGGAAGGTGTTGCAACTGTTTAGTGTGCCGTGCTTGTGATGAAGAAATGTCATCGCACTGGGTTTAAAAAAAGCGAGCGTTTCTCGGCGCTCACCGTGTTTGCGACACTGCGGGTCCGATACACCACCGAAGACAGAGCAGCCATCTCAAACAACAGCTGCGATACCTTGACGTTGGAAAACACTACGCACTGCTCAGCATCGTCATCCACCATGGCACATCGACGCCTTGCAAGCAGCTACAGTGTCGTGCCAATAATTATTTGCTGTGCGCTACGTCGCTACAATGCAGACAATGAACCGTGTTGTGGGGCCATCACTACCTAAGAAGATAGATGCATAAGCCAGCGAAAGTCGCCGCTTTGTTTTTGATAGTGGTTCTCAGTACATCACCGATGACAGTGTGCTGTGCGTATTTTCTGTCGGCGGTCAAGATTGTTGATGCCTCTCAGTTCCGCACCACGTCGCTGTTGCCGGAAAATAAGTTGGGCGTGGCCCAACCGTGGTGGGCGCGCGCACAAGAGTTACATGCCTCTCACAGGGCGTGACCTATGGTTTTGATTGACACGCGAACTCGTGCCAAACTCGTTCATCGCGAAGCCCCCCTCGAGTTGAACTCGGGAACAAGGTGGCGGCAGCAGCAGCATGTGCCATCGCATACAGCGGCAGCAAGCGTGAATATGACCCTCTGGACCCGTTCACCTACATGTCCGACGTGTAGTTTCAGCTTCATTTTTGCCTTTCCAAAACTTGAGTGTGCTGGCTGTGTGACGAGTTAGGCGAAGGCCCTCGTCTGCGGAGACAGCGTGGCGGGCAAATTATGCTTTCCCAGCACAGATTGGTGTGACTAGGCTGTGTAGGAATAGTTCGTGCGATCGCTTCGGCTCCCTCCGGCTTCAAGCGCTGTTCTTCCACCGCACCCCAGCGCCAGGACAGTTCCGGTGTCGTCATTGAAGTACTGGGGCACCTGCGAGCACCTGGGGTTCAACCCGGACTAACCAACCTTTGAAGGAGAAGTGGTCTCAAATATATAGGAAGACTCAGAATGGATGGCGGGCTGCCCTCTGGTGTAACAGGTGCCGAAAGCAGTTTTCGCAGTTATACGGTATCGCTGCACTGCACGGGCAGTGAGGCGAAAGAAGTTACTTCGCCAACACGATCCGCCTCGGCCCTCCGAACAACCACCCCTCCAGGCGGCAAATGATTTGGCTCATGTACCGCGTGAGCAAAAGCGTATACATATGGCTGTTGGAGGAGATGACCGGCGACTTGTCTCCTCTGTCCGAGCACATCATCGCCGACTGCAGGAAATACCTCCGTGAGGTCTCGAGGGACGATCTGCTGGCGCGACCTCCACTCGGTGGGCCCGGGAAGATAGCGCAAGTTGACAAGTGCCTTCTTCGCGGCGAGCAAAAGTACAGTCGAGGCCGCCTAATGACGGGCGACAACGTTTCACCGAGCCGCCAAAATTAGGGCGGTGTTATAGATGGTGGCTCATGGATATTCGGCATGGTCTGCGTGACCAGAGGGGTGCTGCGACTATTCAAGGTCGACTGAAGAAAGGCGACGACGCAAGGCGCCATTATTGCAGCCAATGTTCAATCGGGACCATTATTCATAACACCGAATTGTCCGCATACAACTGTATCCCAAATTTAGTTGATGATAACGGGGCTGTGCCTCAATCGTGCATTGGGAGACAGTAAACCACAGCGTGAACTTTGTGGACCCCATCACGGGCGTTCACACGCAAAAAAAAAAAAAACATCGAATGTTATTGTCAACAGCGGAAGCGCCACCTCGTCATCGGTGGGTACAGGGTAACTGCACCAATGCTGCAGTACCACCTGGGATGGATGTGATGGCAGTCAACGGCCACGTACGCTGCAAAGACACTTTCTTGCGTTTGTTAGAGGCCACGGATCACTCGGGCTACCCACTATGAAGACTCTTTCTTGCGGTTGTTAGAAGCCATCGCACGGCGCTAGCTAGTATGAAGGTGCATCACAATATAAAAGAAAATAAAGCGTAGTTTTCTGACCCATTGATTTCCGTCATTACTGCGTGCTTACACGCTAAGCGTGCGGCAAACCACTTCTGTGCTAGCCGACGCTCACTTCGTCTCACACCCTTACTTTAGCGCGAGCAACGTGAGATCTGTTGAAAGACCAGTGCGAAAACCAGCCGCACACCAATATGTGCTCGGAAATGTCAGCGCAAGCACGCAGCGAGCCGCACTTGAGAGACTTGGTTACAATGCCCAACTCCAAGCCCACAAACAAACACAAGAAATACCACGCACCATCAGAAGCTGGTATCAGGTAACCCCGCTTCCCAAAAACATGGACCCGAACCTCCACCCCGGCAGGAGGCAGGCAAGGGCCCGATACATCGAAAGGAAATGCGGCTTTATGAATGCAGCACGATTTACCGACGCCGCACTCTACACAGGCAACGCTAAGAAAGCAGTAGCAGTGGTGACTGACTGCAGAGGAACAATAACCTCCAGCGGGTCGATATCCCCCAGCTCCATCACGGAAGCGGAGGAAGTCGCCATCGCACTCGCTATCCAAGATGGAAGGAAATCAATGAAATCGCTGACAATCCTAACAGATTCGCAAACAGCATGCAGGAATTTCCAAAGAGGAAGGATTGGTACGAACGTACACCGAATTCTCACCAAACTCAAAGAAGAATGCCAAAAAGAATTTATCCAAACGATTACATGGGTACCGGGACACGAAGGGATCACAGGGAATCTACATGCGGATAGAGCCGCCCGAGGAGTCACTCACTACCGGGCCATCAATACATCAGCTGTAGAGGACCTAACGCCCATCGATCCCGATTACTCGACTATATTAAACTACTATAGAGGGAATCGTATGCTCTACCCACCGCCCCACAGAAAACTAAAGACTGAAGAGGCCACCGATCTGCGTAGGCTACAGACAGGCACCTTCGTCAGCTTACATAAACTACACAAGATACACCCCTCAGCCTTTAGAGACATATGCCCATGCATGGTGCGGGTCAACACAAACCCTGTACCAAATAACATGGGAGTGTACATCACACAACATCGAACCTCACATACCAAATCCAAATAGAGATCAGTGGGAGGCACTGCTGGCCAGCTTAGACCTAGAGGACCAGATCCTCCTGGTCAGAAGAGCTAACAGGCTTGCGGAAGCCAGCGGAGCCCTCAAATAGGGGCCCCGACCATAGATAAGCCTCGCACGAGGCCAGCTGAATAATTTATTTTACAATAAAGTTTATTCACTCACTCACGAATTCAATCCAGTGGAAAGAGAAGGAGCAGCGAGCGATCTGTTGAAAGCTTAGTGCGGAAACCAAGCGCACACGAATCTGTGCTCGGGAATGCTAGCGCAAGCATGTATTGAGCCGCGCCAATCCAAGTAAGAGGGAAAAAAAGAAAGGTTAGCGTCCCCTCGTGGTATAACGCGAAACGTATTAATCTACAAATTAGCCTAATACACATTCAGTGTACATCTTGTAAAGTTTAAAATGCTTATAAGCCAGGTTAAAGTGACTAATATTATTGTACTAAATGCATTTATTTTATAACTTGCTTGTGCCTGTAATGCACTCGGTGGAACGACAAACAAGTGAAAGAAGGCAAGACCATCCACCGACCGTATGATCACGTGAGCCCCAGTTTGTCGACCGCCCATATGGAAACGACCAAGAGATGATAGCCACCCAAAGTGAACCTAGATAAGCCAATGAAACGGGAGGCATGCCAACGGACAAACTTTGTCTTGTTACCATTAGTTCTTTCATCTTGGGACGTCGCCAGAGCTCGGGAAGATCCCGAGTTTCGCCAAACTCGGCGCATCCTGCATAGCACCCCTGACAATGATCTGACCGTTCCCTGTCTATTAGGGGAAGGCCAACGCATCGCCGCGGCATGGCTGTTCACCGCAGGCGCTTCACTGAGGCTATTAAGGCCGCCGCTTTACCAACGATAAGGACGCTAGCCATAGAGAGGGGAGCAACGACCGTCACTGCAAAATGGCTGTACGTTACCAGTTTATTTTTGTGCTCGAAGCCTATGTGATCCATTGTGAAGAAGAGCGCGCTGCCCAGCATCAAAGTTAATTGATTTTCATCGCTTGCCGAATGAAGGTGCCTCTGCGCGCATATACGTAGTATTTTGAGTGTGTTGTGCACTCCAAGGTGCTTCATATCAGTCATCTCAAATGACAGCTGCGATACGTTGTCGTGGGAAAACACTACGCACTCCTCAGCATCGTCGTCCACCACGGCGCATCGACACCTTGCAAGTACTTACAGTGACGTGCCGATAATTATTTGCTGTGCGCTACGTCACCACAATGCCGGCAATGAAACCATGTTGTGGGGCCATCACAGCCCCAGAAGATATACGTACAAGCCAGCGATAATCGGCGCTCAGTACATCGCCGATGACAGTGCATGCGTTGTGCGTGTTTTATATCGGCGGTCCAGATTGTTGAAGCCTCTCTGCTCAGCACTGCGTCGCTGTTGCCGAACAATAAGTTGGGCGTGGCCCAACCGTGGTGGGCGCGCGCACAAGAGTTACATGCCTCGCACGGGGCGTGACCTATGGTTTTGATTGACAGACGAACTCGTGCCAAACTCGTACATCGCGAAGCCCCCCTCTAGTTGAACTCGGGAACATGGCGGCGGCAGCAGCAGCCTGTGTCATCGCATCCAGCGGCAGCAAGCGTAAATTTGACCGTCTGGACCCGTTCACCTATATGACCGACGTAGAGTTTCAGCGTCATTTTTGCCTTTCCAAAACATCAGTGCGCTGGCTGTGTAGCAAGTTAGGCAAAGGCTCTCGTCTGCGGAGACAGCGAGGCGGGCAAATTATGCTTTCCGAGCACAGACTGGGTGTGACTAGGCTGCGGAGGAAAAGTACGTGCGATCGCTTCGGCTCTCTCCGGCTTCAAGCGCTGTGCGTCCACCGTGTCCCAGCGCCAGGCCAGGTCCGGTGGCGTCATCGGAGTACTGGGGCACCTGCAAGCACCTATAGGGTTCCGAACCAACCAACCAACCTGTGGTTAGTTTGTCCCATTGTAGTGGTCACATTGTACAGCAAGACTCAGAATGGACGCCAGGCTGCCTTCCGGTGAAACAGGTGCCGAAAGCAGTTTTTGCAATTACACGGTACCGCTGCACTGTGCGGGCAGAGAGGCGAAAGAAGTTACTTTGCCAACACGGACTGCCTCGGCCTCGGACCGCCAGGCCGCATAGAACTGTATTCCAAATTTAGTTGATGCTAACGAGGCGAGCCTCAATCTGCACTGGGAGACAGTCAACCACAGCGTGAAGTTTGTGGGCCCCATCAGGGGCGTTCAAACGCAAAAAAAAAAGAAATTTTTTTGTCAAAAAGTGAATCGCCACCTCGTCAGCGGTAGTTACAGGGTAACTGCACCGCTACTCGAGCCCTTCCTGGCATAGATTTGGTGTTAGTCCATTAACAGCCACGTACGCTGCAAAGACCCTTTCTTAAGCCATAGATCACTCGGGCTACCCAGTACAAAGGCTCTTTACTGCGGTTGTTAGAAGCCATCGCTCGGCGCTATCCAGTATGAAGGTGCATCACAAAGTAAAAGAATATAAAGCGTTGTTTTCTGACCCTTGTATAAGTGCTTCCGGCATTCGTTAGTGCTTACACGGTAAGCGCGTGGCAAACCACTTCTGCGCTAGCCGACGCTCATTCGTCTCGCAGCCTTATTTTAGCGCGAGCAACGAGAGATGTGTTGAAAGCCCAATGTGAAAATCAGGCGCACACCAATCTGTGCTGGGAAATGGAAGCGCAAGCACGTAGCGAGCCGCACCAATTCAATCCAGAGGAAAGAGAAGGAGCAACGAGCGATCTGTTGAAAGCTTAGTGCAAAAAGCAAGCGCACGCCAATCTGTGCTCGGAAATGCTAGCGCAAGCACGTAGCGAGCCGCGCCAATACAATCCAGAGGAGGAAAGAGGAGGGCGAGCGTCCCCTCGTGGTATAACGCGAAACGTATTAAATGGCAAATTAGTCTAATACACATTCAGTGTACATCTTGTAAACTTTAAAATGCTTATAAACCACGTTACTGTGACTAATATTATTGTACTAAATGCGTTTATTTTGTAACTTCCTTGTGCCTGTAATGCACTCTGTGGAACGACAAACAAGTGAAAGAAGGCATGACCATGCACCGACCGTATGATCACGTGAGCCCCAGTTTGTCGACCGCCCATATGGCAACACCCAAGGGATGATAGCCACCCAGAGTGAATCAAGATAAACCAATGAAACTGGAGGCGTGCCAACGGACAAACTTCGTCTTGTTACCATTAGTTCTTTCATCTTAGGGCGTCGCCAGAGCTCGTGAAGATCCCGAGTTTCGCCAAACTCGGCGCATCCCTCATAGCACCCTTGCTGAGGATCTGTTTTAGCGGCATTCTTATCCTACCGTTGCACGCCGTCGCGATTTTCGACCAGCCACCGCGAGCTAAGTAAGGCGAAGCGGACCAATCGGAGAAGCCGGCACCACCCTCTTCATGCGGTTATCTAATTTCACTGTGCTGGCTCGGCACCATCAAAACCCTCTCCAATAGAGCGTGCTCTTCGTCTCTTGTCAGCCAATTAGATAAGAAAAACCACTGAGTGTAGACAATGTTATTTGTTTTGAAAGCGAACAAAGGTGACCTCCTATAAACGAGGAGAGTGATTCGGTTGTTCAGACAACGCTGCGGGTCACCGCCCGATGCTTGCGTCGGTGATTAGTAAATTTGACGTCAGGAGTTTGCAATCAAAACACTTTGGAATCATTTTACGTTATAGCGCCCCTGGCATGCTTGGCGGGCACATGAACTCAACGTGTGCGCTGCGCCTTCAATTGGCGACAGCAACATCAGCCCAAACCCTTGATGTGGGCGGCGGGGCTCGTGCTGACGGCTGTGGATTCAAATTTTGGAAGAATGTATTGATTACTTTGTAGTACATAACCAGGGGCGCTATAACGTAATATGATTCCAAACTGTTTTGATTGCAATTTCTACAATCAGCCTCCACGATTGGTCAAATCATTTTCGGGCCACTCCCAACTTCGCCTGTCTGTCACGCGACGCCACGAAAACCGCGATAGCTGCCACATCTGGTATAACGTGTACACACTGATTATGCATGATTAAACCGCACAAAAGATAAATAATCATTTCTGATTCGACTATTTTTCACCATTAGCCCTCTGCTATTGGTCCAATGTTTTCTGGCTACGTCCACTTCGCCTGTCTGTCACGCGACCTCACAAAACCGCGAACACTCACCACGTCAAAGTGACGTGTACGCGAAAAAAATGCATTAATATGCCGAACAAAACTGAAAAATTTTCTGAATAGCCACAGACTGCCCCGTTCCGAAAGGAATAGAAGATGGCTGCCAGCCGATCGCTCAGGCCCTCGCTACTCGCACCTACCAGTGAGCATGTATTTATTTGCGCATGATAAACCTTTTTGCGTGGCAGTAAAACGTTATCGAGCCCTTTCGGCACGCATAAGACATCGCTCTGCCAACTATTCCTTGCTGAGGATCCGATCCGTATTCCAGCTTTTAATGCGATTCGCATTCTTTGCCTACTTCAGGCGATCTATCTATCTATCTATCTATCTATCTATCTATCTATCTATCTATCTATCTATCTATCTATCTATCTATCTATCTATCTATCTATCTATCTATCTATCTATCTATCTATCTATCTATCTATCTTACGTCGACCCAGTAGCTCAAGTTGTCTACCAGCTTTGTCATACCAAAGTCGCCGTCATACCAATGTTGTGATGCCGTCTTGTCATGCGGTGTTCGTCGTTTCATCGACGTCGATCCTTCTGCTTCGTCCCATCGTAATTATGCTGCCCTCATTCAAATCGTTACTATGCCACCAGGGATATGCACCGTCGGATATACGCCGTCGTCGTCAGACAGTAGCTTTCATGTATCCGTTGTATCATAACATTGTCGTCGTGAGTTATGCCGTCTAAGTCTTGCCATCGTCATTTCATTCCAGCTTCGCCATCCGGTTGTCATCATACCATCATTGTCACGCCATCTTCGTCATACGCTCGTCGTCATCTGATTGCCGTCATTTAGTTGTCGTCACGGTGTCGTCGTGATACGATCATTATCAGTTAAGAATGCTCATCTCCTTGTTGCCGTCAGACCGCCCTTGTCGTTCCATCGACGTCATACTTTCTTCGTCGTTCCACAGTAGTCAGTATACGTCGGTGTCATACAGCCATTGTAATGCCGCCACGCTCATGGGCGACCTTGGCAATCGAGTGCCATAGCAACATTAGGGTGACAACAGATTATGTCAGATATAGCAGAAACAACAGAAGTGCCAATGAAAACTACAGCTCCTAAATAGACTTGACTTCATATATACGATGTGCAGCTACAATGCTTGAATGCTAATCGCATTAACGTTGACAGTCATCGTGATATGGGTTCTGCCTGATTTTTCAAGCGAAGCTTGTATACGCTAGCCTGCGCCGGCGATGTAACGCTAAAACTCCGGCTCCACCGGCGGCTCACCGGCGCCGGAGCGTGAGTCATTAGGCACGGTGCCAGCTTCGTAGGCGCGCGCTCACGCCCAGTTCGCAGCCAATCGGAGCCGCTGCGCTTCCGCTGGGGAGGGAAAGGGGCGGAAAGGGTTTCGCGCGCGCTTCGCCGGCTTCGTTTCCGTTCAGTTCAGTCTCGGGAAACGGATGGGACGGCCGCGCATTGTGCGTACCCCCGAACAACAGGCAGCTCTCGCCGAGGGCCGATGGGAGATCGCCCGTGAAAGGGCGCGTCGTCGACGGGGCCGATCCTACGGTGCCAGCTGCTGAAGCTGCGGCACTCCGCCACCGCCGAGCAGAACACCTGACCCTTGCTTGATCGTGGCCGAATCAAACGCCCGAATTTCGGGTATTCGCACACCCCCGTTTGCTGGCGAAGGTGAAAATCCGCACCCTGCGGTTTGCATAGACAAGCAAATTTGAACACATAGCGGTGTACTGTATTATGTGAAAGGGTAGGAGCACCAGCGTTGTTCGTTCCTAGTTTTTTTTTTTTCTCCCCATATCTGCGCGGTTTCCACTGTTTTGTCAGGAAACGGAGCTAAAGCATGCAACGCGTGAAAATACGCAAGACGGTGTTACATCGTGAACGGTATGCCAAATATTACCATTATTTGAACTGCTGCGAGGCGCGCTGAACTAGTGGGTGTAGGGTATACTGCCACGAACGCTAGCTGCACTAAACAGTTCATCAAGCCCGGAGGTCATCCATCTTCGTTGAGCCAAAAGATTGTCCGATGGGCGACGTTTATAAGGTGGAGTTAGGACGTTCGCGGCGTGGTCCTTACGAGACAGGGCTTCTGTTTGCAGCAAAGTTGTAGAGTCCTTAGACCGCGGGACCAGTGCACTATAAGCGCCGCGCACGATGAAGTGCGCGATAAGGGAGTGATCCCTTTGTTCTCTTTGTTCGGTGGCCCATACATGGCTGTGGTAGACGGCACTGAGAAGCGAAAGCACGCATTCAGTCCAACCTAGTTTGAAGTGGCCACGTTGTTATTACTTTTTTCTTTCCTTCGTTTTTGTCCGGAATACTTGAGCACTTGCTCGACGCAAATGACCGAGTTCTATCAATTCATATTCGAACGACTCGGGAAACTGCAATTCATCCGCTGCGGAAACAATCCACGGAAAAAGTGCGCTTAGAAGTTTACTCGAGCTCAACCGCCCATAATTTTGTGTTTGTGAAGCAAAGTCCTTCACGATTCAGTGCACCAAGAACACGGCTTCTAGCTCATTTGATTTTGTTTTCACCGAAGGGGACTGAATGAGCCTACGCCAACAATTATTCAGTCTTCGGCTATACACGCTTGCAAATGAGAAACTCGCAGTCGCCGTGATCGGTGCTTGTGAAACTGGAGTGCGAAGTCCGCATGCGCGGCAATCGCAGATCCGAAAAGCGTATACTGCTGAAACGCTGCATGTGAAACCGACGTCCCATGTACTGAAGCGCCCGTTTCCCCCAGAAAAACTAAATGATGGTGATGTTGTTGTTGTTGTTGATGATGATGTTTATTGTCATTCCCTTTGAAAGGGGGCAGGGACAAAAAGACCCCTAGCCTGCTTGATTCAATCAGGTTTTACTAGATCTACAACTATTTAGCCTTTTGGCGATCTGATCTCGATCTTGACTTTCACATTTAAAACCCCTTTTGCTATACAGTACCATTACCTACAAATGTAAGGAAGCCGGTTCTCTCAATATCTTCCCTGCTTTTGTTCCACCAATACGCTTATCTCGACTGCTGACAAGTTAATCCTTCCATCTCCTTTAAATCCCAATGTTTCTGGAAGGTGGACACTCCCTACGGGTCTCTCTGGGTCCTTGGAATTCCGTTACGATGTGCCGAGTCGTTCCCGGGCTCTTCTTGCAGCATACACATGCCTCATCCTGTGTCGCATATTTACCCCGGTATGCATTTGTCCTCAGACAGCCAGCTCGAGTCTCAAATAGACTTTCCCCTTTGCGTTATTTTTCATATTTGCCCTCCTGACTTGTTTCTTCCCGTTTTTGTAAATCTCTATGCTCTTTTTTCTTTCCATCCTTTGCATCGAATTTACCGTCGCTGTTTCTCTCACTTTCTTTTTTTATTACTCCTGCTTGTATATTTACACTTTCAATTACCCTGTATATTTGGCTGCCAACTTGCTCGACCTCTTCCTCCATTCCGTATCCACGCTTTTGAGGTACAGATATGTGTGCACTTAAGCCAGCTATTTCTTTTCATCCATGTTCCTTAGTCTTTCTTCAAAACTAATTTTGCTCTGCGCTTCTCTGACTTCAAAAGAAGCCCTACCCATGTCAGCTTGCACTGCCTCGTTTGGGGTTTTACCGTGGGCCCCCAAAGCCAGTCGACCCACCGCCCTCTGGTTAATCTTCAATACCGACAAGATTTCTGATCTACAGCACAAAATTGAATTTGCGAAAATTAGCGATGGCACCATTGCACTTTTCCAATTTCCTCGCACCACCTATAGTATTTATTGTAGCCCCAAAGCGGCTATATGCTTCTTGATACCATTCCGCTTCCCTTTCATTTTTAGATTATCTTGGTGGACGCTTGAGTACGTCTTCGTATATGTATACGTTCCTTCGTTTATGTATCAGTTATGTCCTTCGTTTATGTATACATCCAGATATATATTGCTTGATAATGGGTATGCCTTCCAGTTGAATTGATATCGCTTCATTACTCGCTTCATTATTAAAGATCATAATTCCCGATTTCTCTGTGCTAAACTTAAGGCCTAGATTCGTCGCTGCATTGCCATGCACTCATATTCGCCGGACCGCACGCCACATGTGCATCCGCTGGGAAGCCGCGTAAGCAGCAGCTACGCAAGCTAATATGAGCATGTGAGACATGCCGAACGAGCGGAGTCGTAATAATTCTAAAACCGGAACAACCAGCGTAGCGCTATACTTTCTTCAAAAGAAAAAAAAAAAAGGGGGGGGGGCGATGAGAGGGGTGTTTTAGGAGAGACGCAGTCTTGGGTCCTAACCCATCAGTTCGGTGTCCGTAGCCGCCACCGGTGAATTGCCTCACGCTCCCCCCGTCGCTTCATTTCCTATTTATTCGAGCCATGAAAGCGACACCCACAATATCTTGATATGTGCGGCTAGAACATTGCTGTGTACCATCACACAGACGACGCGCCGACCCTTCACTTACAAATTACCGTGGAAACTCGCTTTTGCGTAGAACGAGACAGTGATGCGCTGTCGCGGTGCACTGGTGTACTGTAGAAAGAAAAGCAGAATGGTGTTCCGGCCCTTTCGGAATGCGCTCCGTGGTGCTGGGTGTCCTTGGAGTAAACGCCGGCCTCATTCGTTTTCTTTCTCACTGTTCTTTTCTTTTTTCCTTTCCTTTCCTCATCTCTCTCTCTCTCTCTCTCTCCGCGAAGAGAGCAGCGGAATGGGGCGCGTCGTCTCTCCGGAGGCTGGCCGCCGCCTTGAAGAAATCCGCGCGCTCCGCGGGCGTCGGCCGGCTTCAGTGACGCGGACGCCGCCGCCGCTAAGGGCGTCCGCGCATTCTCCCTTCCCACGCGCTTTCTGCCGCTGCACGAACAAGTGTATAATACACGAAGAGAGAACGGCGCCGCCGCGTTTTGCCGTCTCGGAGTGAGCGTGCGCGAGTTCGCGTGTGCACGCGCACGTTTGTGCGCTTGTGTGTGCGCGTGAAAGCGTGTAAAAAGTGCGCGCGCCATTGCGCGTGTATTTATAGACGAAACCACCTGGCCGTTCTCTCCAAACGACCTTCTCCGAGAGCAGCGCGCAGACGATGCAACGGAGGAACTCCAGTTCGCTTAATACGCTCACCGCTCTACATTTTTTTTTTTTTTTTGTAACAGTCATGGCACCGTCTCGACCATCCAGTCTCGTTTCCCATGGAAGTGTCCGTAGCCGGGCCTAAACCGGCCCTCATGGAGTCACTCACGCGTTTTCTGCGAGCAAGGCCAACCCCTCCCCCCCTCCCCCTCTTTCTCCTCTGCGCCATTCTTACTGAGCGTCTGCGTCGTTGTAACTGTCGCCGCTTTGGGGTGAAATCACTTCTGCGGTTGCTTTTTTACCTCTCTGGCTGGTGGCACAGTCACAGTTCCCCACACGCGCACGCAAGCACAAAACGAAAATTGTCAATGTCGAGACGAAAAACCGTATAAGTGGACGGTCTCTATGAGTTCCCTCTTTTTGTCGTCTCGGGCGCATTCTTTGGCCCGGCCGTTTCGTAGAAAATAAAACCAGAGCGTTCGGCGCTCGACGCCTGGCCTGTTGTTTGATTGGCGCAAGTATGTGCCTATACCTACAGTGTAGGTGCGTTAGAGCTGGCGGCCTGGCGGTGCGTACAATAAGCTTGAATCGCGAAACGAGACCCACCCGGCTGGAATGTTGAGTGAGCAGACGAAGCAATAATGAAAAAAAAAATAGATGGTGAGAGAAACAAAATTTAACAGTTGGTGGATTGCCCTGAAAAAGCGCAACAAAAGCGGGCGCAGCTTTATTGCGGATAATTGTACACGGCGTTCCTTTGTACCTGCAATGGAATCAGGACACCGACGGTCTTGTTTTCACAAAGCCGCTTTGCCGGAAGCTAACTGCATCGCCGCAACGCCAGTGGCTTCACGGAGTCAATTATGGAATGCATATTCAATGCAAACGATGGCAGTGTGATGCATTGCAAGAGCTTGTAATTACCTATGCAAGTACGAGGAGACTTTGCGGTGCTATACAGGGTGATCATTTTTTAGTTTTATGGAATTTTTGAAAATCGCCTGCTGCAGAAAGCATAATTCTAGTCCTTGAGCTAGATTATTCAGAGAGGCGGACATTAGTAGCACGAGAAATCGAAACACATAATAAACTAATAAACAAACATTCACGAATTAACTTCTTAATTATTCACTTTAGGGCAGATGCGGCTACTGACCAATTTTAGCCGGTGAGTTTGCAAGACTTGGAATGAATTTCTAGAATGACACCAGTTTGGAAATATGCAGCTTCAATTTCGCCGTTAAAGTACACTGTTGTTCCACTTACTTTTTTGACAAAACGTTCTTTTATGCATTGAAGTGCAAAAGTAACTGGAACGCCCATGTATTTCGTCCCATACTTTGGGAGATATTACCTCGAAAGTGGTGTCATCCTGGAAATTCAATTCAAGTGAATATGTCTTCCAACCTCACCGGCGTTCGCAAATTGCAATATGGGCCGTAAAGTAATTATTTAAGAAGTTAATTCGCGAAATCTTGAAAATTAGTTGAATATGTGTTTCCATTTCTCGTGCTAGTCATGTCCACCTCTACGAATAATCCAGCTCAAGGCTAAGAATTATGCTATCTGCCACAGGCGACTTTTAAAAATTCCGTAAAACTTAAATGCGATCACCCCGTATAGTTTGTGCTGGCCCATTTGGTGTCTTCTTCCAAAGCTGCATCTGTCAACTTAGGCTTCAATAGAGAGTTTTAGCTGAGCGTTTACGGTCCGCTCTGCTCAGTATGCTAGCAATTTTCCCACAATCGCTCAGCCAGAACGCTAGTGCGCACGACGCTCATGCCGGCAGTGGAACGTAGAACCTTACCCTCGCTCTGCTATGAAGCCGGTTGAACGATGCGTGAGGATGCCTCCACTTGGCTTTTTGGTTGTTTTGCAGCCAAGCTGATTGCGCATAGCTCGCGTCTCGGCAACACGAGATTATGGAAAATGCGGAATCTTCGCAGTTAGCTGCAGTGCCCCAGCACGTGAAATCTGAGTATCCGTTTGTAAGCGGCGTTCTGCTAAAACGGCGTCATCAAATGTTAACCAACGTGGCCAAGAACAAGCTCCAAGCTGAAAGCGTGCAGTACTTTTGTAATCTAAGGAGGGTTTTTGGCGACGGATAATTCGTGTGACCTTTCGGAACCGAATTATTGCGACTGATGCGATTACAGTTGTGCATGGAACCGATCGTAAAAAGAAAATGCACGCGTACATCGGAACACAAAATCGAACAATCGCTTACGTTAACGGCGCCAGTATTCTGCATCAGTAATGCATACATCGTCCGAAATGTGTAAGCGTGATCGCAGATGCTTTTCAAGCGATATTTAAACATGTCTTTTTTTTTTCTTTCGCTGTTTTTTGTAAGAAAACTGTCACAAACAATTACTTGAACATATCTGCTCTAACCAAGGGGCCACTAGAGAGGTCACTTTCGGTCAATGCCAGTTTCATGCAGGCGGGTGCGGTGGCCCTGCGTTGTGGCCGAGCACAGTGATTGACCGTAATATTTCGTAATGGCCCAAGGAGGCAAACAGTCTGTATCTGTTCGTGAACAAGCACTCGGGATGAGTGCGAGAGTGTCGTTGTTACCTCAGGATCGCTGAGCTCGTTGCCTCATGAAGCCCAGTTAACCAGGTTCTCGGCGGAGCGTGGTATCTCGACCGGTAGGCCGCGCAGGATGAGGATTAGCACGATGTCTAGGGCAATGTCGTAATGGGGGGCTTCTCTGCAAAAAGTATTCAATTCTTCGTTGGTTGATTTTTTTAATGCATTCGCAGTCTTACGATACTTCCTGTGCATTCCGGGGTCTAACTGTATATCCATCTTTGTCTCTCACCCTTCTCCCGCCTATCTGGGTCACTGAGTGGTCAGTGGTCGAATGGGCTGCGCATCGGGCTGCTCTACTGAGGGAACAAGGCTCGAACCCAACCGCCGCGCCAACTTAAGTCACTGAGTATGTGGAAATGTATGCATGCATGCCGCTCTTCAATGAACTTCCTTTATGCCGACATGGGTCCCTTTAGATGCGGGAGTGGGTAGGTACCGGTCTTCAATGAAACTCTTTGACATCGACGTGGAGTACTGGGTATGTGCCAGTAGGCGTGTGCTGACCGTTAATGAACATCTTTGACGCCAACTTAGGTAACTAGGCACGTGCTTTGCGGTGGCGCCGCCAGATGGCGCCGAGTGTTCTTAAGGAAGCGCGAAAGAGGAGGCCCGCTGCAGCACGCGTCTCATACGTCACTCTTTCCGACGGTGGCAATACTTTGTGTCGCTATATTGATTCAGTGCTAAACGCATTACCGTCCACAGACATCGTGAGATGGGTTCTGCCGAATATTTTTGCGATGATTCTCTATATTCGGCTCTTACAGGTCTAAACTGAATATTACGGCAGAGGCATGAGTTTGATGTTTAGTGGCGGTTGTGGGAAAGTTTAGTGTTTCTCAACTTTATGGATAAGTAAAGCTGCAGACGAGGCGCTGGCCTGACGACGACGACCGTCGTCGATGGTGTAAGAGGAAGGGTGGACGGATGGGCTGACGGACACAGCAAACCAAGTTTCGAGACGCGAATGAAGCCCTCCGAAATGACGAAGGGTCGCGTTGCTTTTTGGCAATCCCGGGGATTTGAAGCCCCGCTAAGCGTTCTCTTCATTGTGTACATATGAACAGTAAACATTTTTGCACCCTTAAGGCTGATGGTTACTCCCATGGCTAACAACTTCACCCTTAAGTACTAATATTGAATCGTTGATAGGGAAAAATAAATCGTTCTTTATTCGGTGACCATTCGCCTCAAGTAAACGTGACGACGCCAGAACTGGAGAAAAAAGTCGCAGTTTTGCCCGAAAGGCGAAGCTTCAATTTTGATAGCAAATTTACTAGTAGAGAATACGGAGTAAGGAGAGTAGTTTTATGGGCTGCATAAACTTGGACACATTCGCTTACTAACTGAATTAACAAGCATGATGTCAGCGTGCTCAAGCAAACATGAATAGATCACACTCGATGACCGCAGACAAGCACTGTCAAAACTCTGGCGTGAGCAAGCGCGGCTGGAGCAGTGACCGAAGGTTCGTGTGGTCTATCGCTTCAACGGAAACTGAGCGGCGAAAGCAAAGCGCATACAAAGGTCAGAGCCGTGTGGAGATCGCTTTCAAGATATGGTGCAGCCCCGCAAAGTACGCAGTTCCTAGCAGAGTAGAATCCGCGCACCCTCCCTCCCGCGCTGCCTCCCCGCTTTCCTCCTTTCGCGTGGCAGATTGAGTCGCCAGTTCCCCTTGCGCCCGGTCGCAAGATACGCATTTGGTGCCGCAGCTAAACGTCGCCTCCCCTCCCTCCTTCCCATCCCCCCACGGCCTTTCGCACGACCGGAGACGTCGTGTTTGCTCTCCGCCAGTGCGTTCGCTCTCCGTGAAAGCGCGCGTCCCTCGCGCGCTTTCACTCGTACATGCAGCATACGGCGCGCGGTGACGAGTTTATCGCCGTTGGACTTTATACGGAACCTCACGACGACGACGACGGTGACGACGACGGCAGGAATGCGCTTGGAGTGTCCATATAATTGCTATCGCAATAAAAAAACATCCGCGGAACGCACGCGCTGTGGGTATCGGTTTAAGCGAAGCTTTCATTGGTATTTGTGACGAACGGTGTTGCTGGTAGCGACCATTTGCAAGTCGAGACCACATGACTCAAATGGAAATTTCCATTGGCAACCGCCTCACCCGGCATGTTGAGTTCGGATCATGCTCATGACACGCATGACGACGAAGGACATGGCAACAATGGAACGACCGCGATGATATGACATAAAGATGACGTATGATGACGAAGGAGCGACGACGATGAAATGATAACGAAGGCATGAGGTCCATGCTTGACGACATTGAAGTGATGATGATGGTGGGACGATGACAGCTTGAAAATGACGGCATATTGGTGTTAACCTTCACGTCCGCGCTCACGGGCGTCATTTGCCGCCGAGGACTGCTTGAATTCGTGTTATATCGTGTGCTTGTTTCCACTGTATTCAGCGCCGGTCAATTGGGCCGCCGTTTTCTCAATATATGCTATGTTTAGTTGCACTACCTCCGGTACTGGGGGGGGGGGGGGGCGCCTAGATCCTCTGTCTGCATTATATCCTTTGCCTGTTTACACTATGCCTGGTACCGGCCAATCGGGCTGCCTTAATTCGCGCTATGCTGGGTGTCTTTTTTATCTGCTATGGGTGGTACTGGGAAACCATGCCAACTTAATTCGCGCTACATCCGTTGTTTCTTTGCACTATGTCGGGTACCGTGGGCAGCCTTAATTCGTTTATATCCAGTGTTTGCACTAAGTCGGATACCGGCCAATCATGCAAGACTGTAGCCAGCAGCCAGCAGGGAGGACATTGGTACGACTACGTCAGCGTGATGATGACCTTAATTTCAGTATGTCCCTTGCATTCGGCAAGATCCCTCTCAATTGGCACTATGTCTGGTGCTGGTTTGCACCATATCCGGTACCGGCCAGTCGTTAAAGAATGTGGCCATGAGATAACAAGGATGACAATGATTGACAATGGTATGACGACGGCGGCGTGATGCAAACATTACTTTCAATATGGCCCACGTATTCGGCAAGAGCTACTCGGCAAGAAAACAGCCAGCAGCATGCGGGAAAGTTGAATGATTGAATGAAGAGGCAAAGAAAGCCTCGCTTAAAAAACAAGAAATGGAAGGAAAACTCGTGTCAGATATTTCGGTGCGCACCAGATTGTAAGAATTAGTATGCAGTTTTCAATTACGGCTTCTCTGACTGCCGTTGTAGTTTTTGAATTAATTGAGTTATGGGGTTTTACGTGCCAAAATCACGATATGATATGAGGCACGCCGTAATGGGGGACTCCAGAAGAGTTTGGACTACCTGGCGTTCTTTAACGTGCATCTAAATCGAAGTACACGGGTGTTTTCGCATTTCGCCCCCATCGAAATGAGGCCGTCGTGGCCGGGGTTTGATCCTGCGACCTCGCGCTTAGCCAGGTGTACTTTGAGCTCACTGTTCTGCAGAGAACAACATTTTTAAATCTTTAATAGTGAGGGCAAGTTTCAGCAATGGGACAAACCTGCACACCTAAAGATGCAAGAAATTTCATTGTGTAACCCCTTCACTCGTGGTGTACACATTGCGTATTTTCAGTCCAGTAGCGAAAAAAAAAGAAGAAAAGGCTAGGAGATTGAGCTGAAGGTCAATAGATTCCTCGGATTACCCAATGCGGCTCCAGTTAACTTCAGGAATGCAGAGTCCCTTACTTCACTTAAGACACTACCATGTTTGGCAGGATGTCCGACATGCCGCGCTCCGTCGGCAAAGGTGAAATGATAGTTTTTGCTTCCTCATGATACCTGCAGTAAACAATAAACTTGAGCATGTGATTTAGGCCGGTGATTCAAATCTTGTTATGAAAGAACATGACATGACTGATTGTAGACTAAGTAATAACTGCCCTTTAATTACGAGTGCTCATTAGAACAAAGGATCATTCTACCTCCTTGATTTTCTTTCAATGGAGTGTGTAGTACCTTGATGTAAAGTTATCTATACATTGACACATTTATTGACAGTGTGTCGTAATTAGTGACTTTAAGGAATGGAATATTCCTTGGGATGCCTTAGCAGTAATGCGTGATTGCGTAACATCCTCATGACGCCTGATGGCTGCTGAAACGCCATAGATATACGTGCTGAAAGTAAACATAAGTAATGTGTGTTTCAGGTCAGCAGGCAAGAATGAAAAAGAAAGAGAGAGAAAGACCTCATAAGACATGTAGACGCGAACGTTCGAGATTCTGGTATTGTGCCGTTGGCAGCCGTACAAAACGGCCGGCCGACAGACAGGATACAACAGCGTTGTAGGCCAGGAGATTTGCGCAGTCTGAGCGCTTAAATGCTCTCGAGCGTGCGCAGGTAATTACACACTCGAAAAACGGTAACGTTTGTAGAGGTGCACGTTTTCACAATTTTCACGTTTTCACTAAGAGCGGCGGTGAAACCGCTCAGGAGCTCAGTACTGCTATACAAAACGGAGTAACCATCTTTATTAAATGTGAAAAATTATAATTTTGGCCACAGGTATAGGGCCGGCTATCCCAAAATCATAAATAGAGAAAATTGCAAACCAATAAAAATCACTGCGAAAACGTCTATAACAATATCACAAAACATTAACAGAATAAGTTATTACATCACGGAGAAAATGAAGATAGAAAAAAAAGAAAAAAAGAAAAGGGATATTGGACTACAAGAATAACACACGTATGTACATGTAATGTGAAGTAACCCATTTGTTTTGACGAACATAGAACGCAGGCCGTAAAGATGGCTGAAAATTATGGAGTTCCAGCGCACATATTGGAATTTGTATGAAGTGAAGCTTTTGTGAAGCCTTTACTTAAATGTCATAATACTAAATGCGATGCCTACAAGATGTTTTCATTGAGATTCTATGCAACGTGTAATATCCCGCAATGTTCTTGTTTACATACTGCTGCGTCCACAAGCCATACCAAAAGGCAAACTGTATAGTTCATGAGAAGACGCACTATGAGAGACCTGACGCAGTGGTGTCATGAGCACTAAATCGTTGTTTAATGCTTGTTGAGGGAACAATGGTGAGGAGAGGTGCATGAAGAGAGAAGTATCATGTGAAATATAGTGGTAAGGTTGACTACTATTCGCTCGTTTCATTCGTGCCTCTGTGGTTCAATGGAAACTGATGCGGGCTCTTACTTGATACGCTACGCGACGCACGCGGCAATCGTCTAGAGCTATAGTTGGCGTTGGCATGAGGAAAGTATGCGAGGGATTGTGGTCTGATAGTTGGAGCATCGGGTGGTTCCGCTAGGAGGTTCGATCCCATTATAGGACACGTGATTCTTTTTGCCTTTTATGTATCAGCTTTTAGGCAAGACAGCAGTCACGGTCAGCAAATGCCGGAAAACTTCGAAGAAAGCTTCGATTTAATGCGGCTTCGGGACGACATGACGGGCCATCGGATAAAGGGTCATTGATTTCGGCGCATTGATTTCGGTTGTAGGCTCTAAATATGCGGGCATACCTGTACGCACAAATCAACACAAAAATCTAGAATTAACCAGACCATCTTGATGAAGATGATCGCTAATGGCAATCCCTTTGAATCGAGGTGGCGATGAATAGTGCCGTAGCCTGCGTGAGCTCATTGTGTGGTACTATCACTGGCGGACAAACGGGGAGGGAGAGGGCGCCTCCCCCCACCATTTTTTTCTGTGTGTTTTTATGAGCCCCCTCTCTAGAGGCTACCCCGGATCCGCCTCTGGTTGCTATTTAACTATCGTAATCTGGCATCCCTCCTTTATCCTATAAAATTGCCTGTGCCTACAATGATCCCGTTCTCATTCCTTCCCTGCTTTTCTTCCACCAATATTCCAATCGTCTCTTATTGATTTCCACCGCTGGCCAGTTTGCGCTCCCATCAGCTTTCAACTACAGGGCATGCTGTACTGGATCCAAGGTGGACGTTCGCTATACGGTTCTAGCTCGGCGAATATCTTCGCATTCCATTAAAATGGGCTGAGTCGTCCCTAGATCTTTTCTGAAACAGACACAGGCCTCACTCGGTTGCGAATTAGTCCCCAGCTCGAACCCCAAAAAGATAGGCACTGCCCTTCGTGTTTTCATACATGCTTTCTTTCCCCCCTCCCAAATTTCCGGTCTGCTGCGGCGCTCTCTCGTGGTCCAACCTCGCGCGAGATGCACATCGTCGCGCTGTCCATTCGAGGCCACGCCCGGCTGTGTGCGTACTGCACCAGCGGCGCCTGCGGCGTCGGTGCTTGCGGCGGGGCGGCAGCTGTCGCCCGCTTTCCCGACGCCGTTGGCGGACACCGGGCGCTCCACATACCGTGGCCGCCACAGCTGGCCGCTGGCCACCGCGAGATCTCCGCGCCAGATTTTCGAGGCTGAGCGCGCGCTGTTCGCACACGCTCGCAGCTTCCTACCACGTTCTAGCCTCCCCGCGCGCCCTTGTTTGTGCGTGCGTTGTACATACGTACGTGTCCTCTACTTGTTTCCGTCTCTTGACCGGTTCGCGAATTTTTCGCTCGCGTACCACGTGATCGTCTGCTCCGAGAGTCGTTTAGCTGTAGACCTAGCCCGACGGTTCGCTATCGTATACCGTGTAAGTAACTCTGAGGTCGGACTAAAGCAAAGCTTTCCTTCGCGAGGACGGCTCGTGATCGAGGACAGCTCGTGATTAGGTGGGCGATGTGTCCCTCGGATCGCTGGTTATCACCACTGGCCTCCGGGACGAAGGGTTACTGAGACTGACCTCTGTGCTGATTGACTGATTCGTGACGTTTTCTCTCACAGCCTACACCAGGTACACCAGAGCTATGAGAGACGCCACAGTGGACTGCTACGGATTAACTTGGGCTTCCTGCTGCTCTTTAACGCGTACCGAAATCTTAGTATATACGCGAGCGTTTCGGCATAACACACCCATTCAGTACAATGCTTCCGCTACGCAGTGATCCAACCTGTGGCCAAAAACACAGCAGCAGAAAGCCGTAACCGCTGAAGCACGGCGATCGGTTATCCTTGCTATTGAGCTCAAATGTATATGATCGACATTTCTGACTCTGCATATGTTATGCCACTACACGTAAAAGAGTTAAATAACGTGATATGCAGAGTATAGATTTCGGTTGCCACTCGCTTCGTGCCTTTAACTGAAGCTTTCATTTGACCAAAGGGTAACAAGGCACACATTTAAATCTGCAGATTCCTTTCTTCAGATTAGAGAACTCGGTTCGACGTGCGTCGCGCGGTATGCCTTCAGGGCGCTAAACCTGTCCGTGCATGTCGTCTTACTTGTATAGTCAGCCAGATAGGTTTGCCTTCCTGCGTTGATTTTGACGTACTTTCCTGGGTGTACCGACTTCTGTAATGCTGTTCACGCGGTTTCCTGTGCGGGCGTGTACGTTTCGCAGTATCGCTTCTTGTTTTCTCGTCTCTCCGTCGCCCGCCGCTGTTTATCGCTCGCACGTCGCCACAGTTGATTCTCTCAGTGGTCCCGTGCTTGCCTTATTGGTTCCACCCCCCCCCCCCCCTCCAGTTTATACCGCGAGCGTCCCCAATTTTTCATTTATCTACTCGTCTATCCATTCCACGTTTTAGCCTTTCTCCAGCGCAGCCAACGCGTACTTCCCTCTTTGGGCGTTTGAATCTTATTGTTTGTTCACTTGCTCCGCTTCGGTGCAACGTCTACGGCACACAGTTCGTCGCATTTCGGTAATTGAAGTTTCAATGTGCATTCCTTTAATTTTATTTCGTTTTCATCTGGAAATGAGGAATCATAAGTCGATATTGGTACTTCCGGATATCAGGTTCTTTCATTGCAGACTTTGTCGTTATTTTTTTTTTTTTGAATAGAAGAACAAGACCGCGTTTTTAACAAGAAGAAATACGAACAAGTTTCTGAAATATTGCACCATCAATGTGAGCTGATTTGACTCATCACTCTAGGATTTCTTTAAAAAAAAACACGCTTCTGAACATTTTGAAAGCTTGTTCCCCTTCCACGATGTATTTCACCGGAAGGAAGCAAGAACATCTTTTCCGCGGTTTTCAAATGGACTACATTGTATCGCTGCATGGCTATTGTCGTATAGAAAGGTAGGATAGTACATAGTGCAGACTGTAAGCTAGTTGGAGATTGTTGTTGTTGCGAGCCTCAATCATTTTTCCGAGTTGGTCTATTCTTTTACATTTTTAAATGAACGCGTTAAAGAACAAAGATGGTTTAATGGCATACACGTTGGCTTGCACACTCAGATCCATCGCATCCGGTATACCAGGTGATTTGTTTTAGTTGCACCAAGTTTTATTAAAAACCACCTGTGGCAGATAGAACCATTCTGATCTTTGAACTAAATTATTGAATGAGGTAGGCATAATTTCTACGAGAATTAAAAAAATTACGGAACATGTTGCAATTTATGAATTGTATCCGGTGGATTCCCAGAACGAATTCTCAGGATGGCAACAGTCTAGAGATAATAATTTACAGAATGGTCCAATTAGTTTTGTGCTTCAATGCATAAAACAGTGTTTTCTTTAAAAAATAAATTAAGTCGTACAACGGTGCATTCTTACCACATGTTTGACGACATATATCTGGAAACCATTGCCATCCCCAGGATTCGTTCCAAGTCGATATGTCTTACAAACCCGTTAGCTACAATTCGTAAATTGCAATATGCGCTATAAATTATTTAGCAGAGTAGTTAATAAGCGAACGTTTGCTAATTAGTCAATGACACATTTGATTGATTGTGGAAGTAATTTCCGCCTCATCGAGTAATTTATTTAGTCCAAGGGTTAGAATTGTGTTATCGGTCACAGGTAATTCTAAAAAATTTGGTGAGAATTGGTAAAAAAATAAAACACACAAGTGTACACAAGTGTACACAAGTGTGCACGAAGCAAACATCACGACACTGAACGGTGCTCATTATGAACAATTCCCGACGCGGGAGAGAGATTTAAGCATGAAGTATTTTCTCTACGATCGTACTAAGCGGCCGCGTAGTTACAACGATCGGCTTGCAAAGGAATGAACTCTGGCTCAAACCAGACATGTCGGATCGGATATAATTTCTTACGTTGCGTTTTGCGCATAACTGAAAGAAAGCGTGACGAACGAACACGACTGGCCTATTTCGCACCTCATAACTTCTTTTCACTGTGATATCAGAAGTTCAGAACAACTGTCGCTTAATCACTATGCAAATATACAGGGTGTCCCAGCTATCATGCAGCACGATTTAAAAAAAGAGGAACGGCGTTACCCGAAGCAAACCTAGTGCGTATCGTTTCCAGTACAGTGGAGTAGCCGCGAGTAATTTTTTCGTTACTGAGATTTAATTAGGTAATTTCAATTAATTATTTAACGCAAGAAGTACTGTTCTAATTATCAAAGTGTCAATGAGAAGATTGTAGAGCAACATGAAAAACTCCCGATACAGCTTTCTGTTGCTCAATACGTGCTACATAAATGTGTTTTTCTGAGCGTGAAAGAAGCCAGCGAATAGACGCAGAATTGCCGCGCGACTGGCCGCTCGAGGCACTTTGCGTGTATTCGCGGTCTTCTTTCACGCTCGGAAAAACACTTTTATGTAGCCCGTATTGAGCAACAGAAAGCTGTATCGGGAGCCTTTCATGTTGCTCTACAACTTTCTCATTGAGACTTTGATAATTAGGACAGTACTTCTCGAGTTAGATAATTAATTACAAAAACCTGATTAAATCTCAGTAACGAAAAAATTACTGGCGGCTACTCCACTGTACTGGAAACAATACGCACTAGGTTTTCTCCGGGTAACGCCGTTCCTATTTTTTTTAAATCGTGCTGCGTGATAGCTGGGACACCCTGTATGCGTACACCGTCCAGCTGAAACGAATACACGTGCGCCTTAAGCAACGCCCATGTATTTTTAATTTCGCCGGATCGGTGTAAATCCATGCAGTCTGCCCAGTTCGGCCCATTTACGCATCTTACGGTTTCGAGCGTTAGTGCGGGACACGCCTTTTTAGAACACGCTACGCAGCATTGCCAGCAACAAATTCGCGCCACATTTACAAAAATAAGCAGCCCCGCATGCTTTACAAATATTTTACTGTCAATGGACTGTGCCACATAACGGTGCACGCTGTCTCAAAGTTGGCCATAATGTTCCTTGTTAACTCCACACCTCCAGGTATACGTAAAAGCTTGATCGAGGCAAGGCAGACCGCGTGAAAATCGAAGTTCTTCTTTTTTTTTTTTTTCTTTCTTGCCCCCGGAAGCTGCTTTCTCGGGGGCAGGTGTATTAAGTCTTATAGGCCATTAGGACTACTGCCGCGTCTATTACTGAATGTTACTCCAGCAAGAACCCCCTTCCCCTTCCCAAGTGTTTTTTTCTTACGTGCGCTCTTTATTATTTGTACCGGACTGCTTGTGCTCTGAATAGCAAGCACACATTATTTATGATGCCTCTCACCGAGAACACAACCGTCATTCATTCATTCATTCATTCATTCATTCATTCATTCATTCATTCATTCATTCATTCATTCATACATACATACATACATACATACATACATACATACATACATACATACATACATACATACATACATACATACATACATACATACATACATACATACATACATAATATGCTTATTTGTGCAATTGTGCTGCAAGTGCAGACAAGTGTAGCTGCAAGCAAGAAAAATTTAAGAGGACTAGGACGTTAACTTCATCTTTTCGTTAGTACGGCCTATCAAATGAAAGACGTGAATGCGAGAGAAATAATTAAATCGATAAGGAGTGTGTATAAACGTACAGCTGGCAACATGCCGTCGGTAGCAGCAGCAAACCTAAGACTGCCGCAAGCTGCACAAAGCACTCAGCCGGACGCAAGCGCGAGCGAAGAATGTTCCATCCTGCCCTGGACCACATCAGTGAGGTAGATGAAAGCACACTGACTTGGAAAGCTGACTGGCCCATTCTCTACTACGATATGATATCTTTCGTTTTCTTCAACCAGCGGCACGTATGTACTATGCGAACGTTGCAACCAGCTTCCTGGAACGATAAGAAGGTGACGGAGAAAAGGTAGCTCGAACAAAGAGCGCGTAGACCCCTGAAGTGAGGTAAATTTATGAACTGGGCTAAGATAAGGGCTTTCACGAGCTTGTCTTTGACGTTATCGAGACTCCGCAGTCAACTTTAAGAGGTGTCTCCGCTTTCACGATGATCATGCTGATTTTGGCCTCTGCGCGCAAATGCGCTTCCCAGAAGGAAATGCGGCCTTCAGGAAACACGTTTCCTACTGCACGTTTCCAAAAAAAGTAACAAAGTAAATGCAGTGCGTTGTATAATGTCATTTACTTTATATATGTAGTAGTTGTGATGGGGCTGATGCAACAGTTGCCGAAGAATACCTCTTGTTTTTTTTTTGCGGTGCTCGCATTTTGCGTGCACTGTTCAGGCATTCAGGTGCACTGTCTGAGGTGGGTGCATTGTTTCGTGAAGTGTGTCTCAAATAGGCGCATAGCTCTCCCTGCAGTGAACACCGATACGTAGTGCGTAAAAAGGATACGGGTGTCCAGAGGAAGTTTCGGGCTGGGTGGCCCTTGCACCGGCTATCTTTGAGTGGCGTCTTCTCGCGTGTGACGTGAGCGTGGGGTCTGAAGTGCATTAAAAAGAAGTAGTCTCATGCTAACCTAAACACCCATAATTTTATGGCATTGAAAAGCGTTAATCAGATTTATTTGCAAGAAAATAGTGTAAAACATGCTTGACAATTGCGGAACATGATAGAGCATGGTGCAACTAATGTGCGAGATAAACCTCTTGTCAGTGAAAATATTAGATTTTTCATGTCAGCAAATGTTTTTCTATATGCAACACCAAGGGACTATAATAATGAGTGAGATGTAAAATGTGCATTCTGCTACCGTGATCGAGTGGCCGTGCAACTACAATGCCGCTTTGTTGACGCAAAATTTTGCGAATGAGCCCTGCGATCGTGCTTCGTTTCCGAAGCAGCGTAGCTCGTTCACTCGCTGGGCGTGATAATTTATGACTGTGTCACGAGATCATGCCCCTTTCCCCGACCGGCTGCGGTTACATGAAAAAAAAAAAACAATCCAATTCCGGGATTTTAAGTGCCAAAACCACCATATAATTCTTAGACACAACGCAGTGGAAGACCCCGGATCGGTGTCGGCATGGGCGCGGGCTCGCCGGCGTCGTTGGCGGAAATAATCATCCCGAACCAACCCGACCGCGCACGCCCTCCGCGTGGAGCGAGACGTTAGTGAGCAAAATTGAATTCTTCAAAGTGAACTCCGTCTGAAAAATTCTAAAGTATAACTTAACCACAACCTACAAATGTGTTAGAGTCGAATTGTAATTTGAATATACGAGAAAAAAGCCTGATAAGCAGCCAGGGATCTTTGAATGCTATCGCGTTCCACTTTTAAAGGCGAAGCTTAAGCGTCCTTGCAATTTTTGTTTTCTCTGTAAAAAACAAAAAAAGGGAGGAAAAATGCGAAATAAAGTTTAAAGTTGAAAAACGTTATAATATATTTTGGGGGTTCTGGGATTATATCGCATAGTGTATCCAATAATTCGATCCTTTATAAGTGGTCTAAGAGATAAGACAGCTATAAGAAGAGGGGCGCAAACTAGCACTCACGCACAGACTAAGTAGACGCGTCCCGACTTCTTCGTCTGTGTATGTGTGTTAATCTGCGTGCTTCTTCTAATAGCCATGTTTCACTAACCAGCCCGACAAGAAGTACAAGAATACGGGTCAAGTTCTTCCAGCTCAAAAAAGGAAAACGAAAGGAACGCTCATGTTTATATTGCAGCAGTAAAATATGCGACGCTGCGACAACGCATGAAACCCGCCGTCACCGCCCCTACTAGAAACTGCGAGAACAGAATGCAGAAAGGAAGAAAAGAAAAAAAAACACGAAAGGTGCAAAGAACACGACAGAAGAAAAAAGAAGGCCAGTCGTCAAAGTGCCACAACTTTATCAGAACCGGCCACTGATGCGGGCAAATACGCAAGAAGTTCCCGTTCACCCACATCCTCGTGGCGTATACATGCAATAGAGTCGCACCTTTGCGGCGTTGTTGTCTCCTTTGTTTCTTGTTTTATCTTTTTTTTTCTTTCTTTTGCTCTTACGGAACCAAGAGAGTGCGCGAAGACAGTACGACGTCGAACCCGCGTCGGCGTCCCGTATCGCAACGTGTATACCAGAGCGAACGCCCGAAAACGCGGCGGCGTGGCCATCGCGAGCGCCATTCCGCTAAGGCGTTCTCATTCCGGACGCCCAGCCAGCCGGCGTTGCTTGTCTTACTTTCTTTTCCTATCTTCTGTGCCCGCGGAAAGACCGCGCGCGCTTTCTTTTCAAAATGCCTGTTTCATTATTCTTTTCTCTTCTCTCGCTTCCCCGATGCTTATCGCGAATTCCACGAGACCGTGCTTCGGGAATAGGCGCAGCGCAGCGCAATCCCCCCACTGCCTCCGTGAACACGGCGCGCCCGGATTTTACGCCCGAAACCGGTCGCACGCGCTTTTCACCATCTGCCGCATAAGTTTGGTGGCATGCAGACACGCGGGCGCGTTGGTTGGCGAGGTTATCTTCTATGCAACCTTGTTTGCCTACGTAAATCGACCGCGGTTAGCTGAATCCGCGTGAATTTTCGAATCACTGTATAACTGCTATCATTTCCTCTCTCTCTCTCTCTCTCTCTCTCTCCTTTTTCGTAATAGAGCAATTGCGAAACTATGAGGAAGAGAGCACAACGCCCATTTTGGGCTCCGCCAACGAGAACTCGTTTGGTTAAGTACAACATTGTAACCACCCTGGGCAAGCGAGGGAAGCTGTTCATTAGAGCCATTGTCACGATGCATTTAGTTGTTTTACTGCGACCACATGTTGATAGCTCGAAACTGAGTTTGTTGTGTCCGTCCGTCCATTATGCCGTCGTCGTTGTCGTGACGTGGCGTTCTCGCTAGGTTAACTCCTCAGCCTCAGTTTCACCATCGCCCCATTAAGGCAAAGAAAAAGATAACTTCACCCACAGCCACCACTACTGGGCACACAAGCCGTGCTGCAATGCGCAGTTGGGAGCAGGAAGCACTAACCCCCTTCGTTACCGCGCAGCATTCGCGCTTGACAATTTGTGCGCGGTGCTGTGCACCACGCAGACTTCGAGATTGGTGGCTTCCGTGCACGCATTCGGACGCCAAACAGGCAGTAGTGTAGTGGATGAAGACGATGTTGTGGGTATCGCAATCAGGAAGTGCTTGAGAAGGTGGCGGCGTTATGGGGGTTGCGCTGCTATATATAATAAGCTCGAGGTCGCGGGTTCAATCCAGGCCGCGACGGCACCATTTCAATGACGGAAAAATGCAAAAAACGCTCGTGTACTTTGATTTAGGTGCGCGTTAAGGAACCCCCGATGGTCAAAATTATTATGGAACCCCCCCCCCCCCCCAACCCTTTCCCACATGACCTGCGCCTTGCTATCAAATCGTGCTTCAGGCACGTAAAACCCTGGAATTCAATTTAAATTTAAGAAGATGGTGTCAGACATGAGAGTCTTCAGCTGTCGCAGTAAATTAATTTAGATAGTTGGAATATTTCGCAAGTTGGAATCGGCTAGTGCAAGATAGTTGTAACTGGAGATCGTTGGTATAGGCCTCCGTCCAGCAGTGGACATAAATAGACTGCTGCTGCTGCTGCTGCTGGTGATGATGATGATGATAATGATGATGATGATGATGATATATAAGAATAGGCGAAAATTCGGTACGCACAGGTGGGTACGTTGCATGCTTGGAAAAAGTAGAAGTGAGAACGAAAGTACAGACATTGCATGAAAGCATACAGTAATGTTCAATAGAAGGCTCGTAAGCTTTATAACAAAACATTTGCCATGTGCAGGAATTTTTTACATAGCCCCTTCGAAAATCTGTTGAACTTCACCGTAATACACCAGTGTAACTCGATGGGCAACATTTTCAAAAAATTATATTTCAAATGATTGGCTGAGTTTCAACAAGTTTCAATTAGCAACCTCGAGAGGGTACTTACTTATAATCCTGATCCGTTATCTTGGTGGGCTAGTACGTTACATTGGAATAATATGAGACAGGCTCAGTTTTCATTAGAGGTTATACATCGAATCAACTAAACTTACCTACCTACACTAACGAGTAAGGAACTTCTAAAGTAACCAGTTTGAGCTTGATTTGATGGTCGAATGTTATGCTTGTATATATGTACAAGAAAGTTCATCATTCGTTCCTTTGAAGACGTGCTGGAACGTGCTGACTTGAAGTAGAGACAACCTCCTACACGAAAACGCCAGACAAAGATGCAACAGCGCACTTTTTAACGTTTCCTTATCAATATGTTATGGTCACGGTTACGGTTTATTAAGCCCAACGTCCAGAAAGAGGCCTCAGAATTAATGACAATGGAGACTGCGCATTTCAAGGAAGAGTACTGTACACAAGTTTCTGTCTCTGTTTCCTTCAAGTGGATATAAAATACTGCGCACGTGAATTTGGATAAACCGAACGGCTTCGAAGAAAAAGAAAGTTATGTAACGCCATAACTGACATGGGTTTCCACCTGGGCAAATCTAGACCTTCAAGAATGATTTTAAGACACAAACGAAAACCTTTTTCGCAGAAATGCGGGTTTATTATTTGCTGAAATTTCATTAAGCATGCAGAGGAACTTTGAAGAGCGCGGTATTCCCAATACTGCCTTTGCTAATGTTACCACCTAACATTACGCCAAGACTTGGCAGCACCTGAACGAAGGGAGAAAAAAAAACAGATTAAGGCGGACACACAAGTCAAGTAAACACGACGTGTAGACGCTGACCATGACTCAGCGAGTGCTGGCGGCGTTACACAGCTCGGCTTCGTCTTGGCAAGGGCACGCGCAAGACGTGCTTCTTGTTTGCCCCCAAAATAGACGCGCGCCTCCTCAATATTGCCTGAATTTCAGTACGCACAAAAATTCACTAGAACCGATCGGGACGTGAAGCAGGCTCGTCCTGTGCGCGCTGGAGACTTTCACCTGCAGCACCGTCCCATGCATGCCAGACAGCGTGAACAGTCGCGCCCTATATCTGGCTGGGCCATCTCTTCTCGACGTGGCACATCCTAGCTTTAGTCAAAAGCATGAGCGATGAGATTTGTGGTTCACTTGGGGTTTGTATTACAGAGAAGCAAGTCGCATCGGTCGTCCTCGTTGCCATAGGAAGACGCTTTCGCGGCTGTGCTGTCAGAAGTCGGAAAAGTGCACCTGTGCCCCCTTGCAGCGGGAAAACCGGCGTTGAGTGCACTACCGCGGATAGCGCGTCGTGCTTTTTCCTCTGCCCATGAAAAGGTTAAGCCTTTCTGCTGCACGTTTCATATATGTTTAAGAAAAAAACCTGCTGGTGAAAGTCGACGAAACCACACAGCACGATTTAGGTGCGCCCCTAACTTACAGCGATAAAAGAAAGTAGTGCTCAGCGATTGAAACTCGATACTCGGAGCGCCTGACTGCTGTCACTTTTTGCGCCACAGGTGCGTTTTAGGGGCGAAGCTCCTTAGGGTGTGGGTCTGTCCCTCCTCTGTAGTATGTAGTAGTAGTAGTCGTCGTCGTCGTAGTAGGTAGCCACGTCTACTTTTATGAGAAAAAAAAATTCCGAAAGTTGTGTCCGTAGCGCGCAATCGAACCAGGGACCCCTCGCTTCCGAACGCGCGGCGTTAACCACTACGCCACGAAGCGCACATGGACACACGCACCACGATGACAATAAATACCCAACAATAACGAAGGACTGCTCGTTTCTAACGCGTTTGTGCTAGCGCGTTACGGCCCGTGTAAGAAGCTGGTGTAAGACGCTGTGGCCTCTCCGCCTTACCCCCGTATTCATAAACGCTCCTCGACTTGAACTTGACTTGCCACCGCCCTGGGCAGCGCGTTCGAAACGCGTTGAAGGCGGTGGCAAGTAAAGTTCAAGTCGAGGAGCGTTTATGAATACGGGGGTTATACTCTCTCAGCAGTCATGTGATGGCGTCGGCAAACGCGGTGCACGTTCCGGCATGTATAAACGGCTGCGTAAGACGCTGTGGCCTCTCCCCCTTACTGGAGAGTACTGCACGTTTCTAACGCGTTTGTGCTAGCGTCCCCTTAAGCGGGAGATGGTGCAAGTATAATGAAGGGCGCTGTTATAAAATAGGAATGACGTCACATATGGCGCGTGTCATTGGTGGAAGTCAATCGTTCGATTTAGTGCGGCGAGAGTGGGCGAATTACACGGAAGATTCACGGTTTACCGATGATTCCCTCTGGAGCTCCACCCACTCATCATCATTCACCCCGTGGATATGCGGTGTTTTTTGTATCACATCGAAGCAAGGTCTCCCCGTCCCGACCTGGGTGCGGCCCGCGGCTTCGTCGCCTCCCTGAGAGGGGGCAACGGAGCTTCTCGGGACCGTCATTGAAGTTCTTTGTCTGTCTGACATCGAAGCAAGTCCTTGTGACGCGTTATGACTGCATTTGGCCCCCCAGCGATCCCCCAGCGCTCCCCGGTGGCGCAAAAAGCGCCGACTACCATGCGGTCCGAATATCGCGTTTCAATCGCTGAGCACCGTACGTATACGATAGCATGCAGCAATATAGGCGAGAAAGAAAGAAATAAACAAAGGAACAAGCAAACAAACAAAAATAAAAGAATGAGATATTTTCCGCGTGGCATGAGCAAGTTACAAAGTATGTTCTGTTGTGAATTTCCTAGCATTAAAGGTTTAATTGCTGCTGCACGCTGTTCGTTTTGTACTTAGGATATAGCAAAGTGAACCCTGCCGTTGTGGTACCTCAGAGTGGCTATGTCTTCGTGCTGCTCAGCAAAATTTTGCGGGTTCGATTACGAGGGTAGCTGCAGGTTGATGGGGGTGAAACGCCTAATCTCCCCGCGTACTAAGGTTTCGGTGCTCTTTAAAGAACCCTATAGGAGGTCACAACTGATTTGGAACCCTCGAATATGGCGTCTTTTATAGCACCTGTAGTAGTTTAAGACGTTGCACCCTATCAATAAATTACAGCCACACTTAAACGGCACCAAAGCAATCCAGGGGCGTATCCAGCTACCTGCATTTTTTGGGGGGGAGGGGGGGGGGGGACGGCGGCGGTTCCTTAATGCGGTTGGGGAGGGGGGGGGGGAGGGTGTTGCGCAACTAACAACACGTCTGTAACCAAATGGTCATGATTTGTTTTCTGTTGCCGTTTTCTTCAACAAAATCTTGCAGGCAACCATGAGAGCTGTTTTAAAACACTTTATTGACACCAGTGCGCATTGTCAAACCATTTAATCGCACTAAAAAATTAAAAAAAGATACAGGAATCTGGTTAATATCGGCTACAAATATGAACAACATGAGGAAGTAGGCAAATTATACAAGCAGCATTAAAACCAGGAGAGTGCGGCGATTCTATCATTCACCCTAAATGTCCTGCCGAGCTTTGCCTGTAGGGAAGTAGAGTAATACGGGTGTCACACGGCGCACTATTGATCGCGATCAAGCCCGATCCGGATCGAATTTCTCGGTCGTGATTGGCTCCTTTGCCTAAGCTGCGCGAGGGGACCAATCGAAATCGAGAATGTCGATCCGGATTGGGCTTGATCGCCATGAAAAGTGGTCGTGTGACACTGGTATAATACGCATGAGTCAGGGACAACACGTAAACTCTGGGAGAAGAACATTAGAATATTATGCAGATATGCAGAGTGAAGCGAAACTACTACAAGAACGTCTACTAAAAATAAGCATATACAACTGCATCGGAACAGGCGACAATCTTAACCAACGAAAACAGAAGAATCGAAAAGCAACACATACAACGGAAAGACAATATTTATACTAGAACAAAGATGCCCATTTGCGATAACAAGGTTCACAGGTTTGGTATAAAAGCATTAGGGTTGGCATCTTCGGCAATTACCCTTGCAAAGACCCAACCTATGCAAGCTACCTAGTTCACAAAAGCTAACCTCCGTTGTGCGCTATCTTTGGTTGCGAACTGCTGAATTACTTGTGTCCTGTCAATGGCAATGTCCCTATGAGTATCTAACAATGCCAGTCCAATCAAGCGCCCTTCGCTCATTTGTGAACGCATCCAAGTCTTCAAACGGCGTAGAGCCGAGCCTTTCCGCACTGGCAACACTCACAGGGAGGGTGGCCAGAATCTGCAGTATCTGCCCCGATTATTTAAACGACCTTGTGCGCTCTGAAGGGGCAAAATTGGGGGTGGGTAGAAAGTGATAAGCTCGCTTCCACAAAGGCGGCAGTTGCGGTAGCCAGTATCGCGCCTAACATGGTCGCCGCAGCTGCCTAAAAATACTACGTGCCGAAAAAGCGCTGTTCAGGGGGGTGGAAGGGAGGGTGGGCAGGATTAGTTAGTGGCTTTTCCCCCACTTCGGAACCGCCACTGAAGCAATCAGAGTCGAAGAAAGCGTCTTTGGTGAGAGAAGCAACAGCGCCGACGAGTCGTTGTGCAATAGTAGGCAGCTTTGGCAGAGCATAAAATCTCTTGACCTAACGTTGAGCCCGATGCACTGGCGGATCCAGAGGAGTGGCCCTGTGCCACTCAGCCTCCCCCCCCCTCTACCCCTGAGACATGGCGGCTGACAGTTTTGAGCATGCAGCATTCGCTGCGCATGCACAGCTCTTCAGCTGTAAGCCAAAGAGCAGAAAACCAATGTAAGCAAAAGAATATGTTTTGTGATTTGAATCATAAAATGGTTTGCGACCATAACGACGGACGACAGATCACAACTTCAAACACACCTAATAAAATGAAATGAAACGCAAGAACAATAAAAAAAATCACATCTATACCTAATTTGGACCCAAGACTTGAGATAGACCTGCGACTCCATACCACATCGAAAAAATGTTGCAAATGCCTGCGAACATAAAACTGGACCAAGAATCCATCAAATTATACTGATTGATTCTGGGGTTTTACGTGCCATAACCAGTTCTGATTATAAGGCACACCGTAGTGGAGGGCTCCGGATGAATTTTGACCACCTGGGGTTCTTTAACGTGCACTACAACGCAAGCACACGGGCGTTTTTGCATTTCGCCTCCATCGAAATGCGGCTGCCGTGGCCGGGATTCGATCCCGCGATCTCGTGCTCAGCAGCGCGCAACGCCTTAGCTGACTAAGCCACCGGGGCGGGTCATCAAACTATACTGAAGGCACTGCATGCAGAATGCACAGCTTTATACGAACTCCACGAGCATTCATCTTCAGAAAAGTCGATATTAATCTCGGGCTAAAACACCGGGGTATGCGTTATCACCGACCCACATAAACGCGTTTGGCTGTATTCTTTGTGCGGCGCAAATTGTGAATCAGGATTTGCACCCGCGTCGCGTATACGTGCTACCGCTTGGGCGCGAAACGCAGCACTGCGTGCATCACAGCGCAGCGTGAAGTCTCCGAGACGATCGCATATCGGCTACTGTGCCGTGTTCTGATGGAAGAAAGATGTCTGGGTATAGAGCTGTATGGATTTCGGACGGCGGGAGCTGCCGACAGCCGGCGTGAACAAAGCGTGGAAACTGGGAAACATAGGGAGAGGGAGCCACTGTAGTGCCTTCGACAGCGTCCCGTTCGAGCGCTTTAACGACGCCATTCGTGTGCGCGGCGACAGGCCAGATTATGCCAGCCGCGGACGAGGTGCTGCAGACGGAGGGAGATATGCGCGGTGCTAACAGAACGTGCTTTGCTCGGCTAATGCGTAACTATAGCGTACAAACTAGAGTGTGAACTAAAATAGAAATGGTCTCTGGTACGAATTGAATGAGCTGCAAAACTGCGCTGGTGATAAGCCGGAACGAAACCGACCCTGACAAAGTATAACCACTGCCATCGGAGCAGAAAACAGGAGAGGAGCGACTACTGGGAGGTTGGCTCCTACGCGCGATTGGGTTTGTTAGGAGTTTCTATAACTATACCGTTTCTCACGATTAAAGAAAAAAAAATGAATTCGGTTCTAGGGTCTATGTTGATGGACTTGTTGAGCTTTTTGTGTGGAGTAGGACAGTTACGTGAATAAATGAGCAGCGGCATATAGTATAATCTATGTGCCGGTGCTTGTGTTCGCTGAGTCTATACTTTTTCCGTTTTCGTTTATTGACGCTCTTTGGCCATCCTTGGCCATTACACCATTTAACAACATACACATCATCATCATCATAATATGTTTTTGTTTCTTTGTGCGGTGTCATTACACTAGAAATATAGTATAATAACGCTTGTGATAGAGCAATATTTAATGAGACTTGCTTCACTAGTGTGTACAGTATATTGTGCTGCTCTCTTGTAAAGCGCTGGCCTCATCTCAATATTGCTGGCATGATAGGAAACTGAACATACGGAGGTTTAAATCGGCAATATATGTAGGATGAAACTGGATTCTGTTGTGTTATTGTCGATTGTCAGAGTGTTTCTTTCTGCACATGTAAGGTGTTCAGGAAAGAAGGAGAGGTGCAAAGAGCTGTTGGTGTAAATTATATATATACTTATTTTTGCCCCCCCCCCCCACCTGCTTTTGGCAAGGAGAAAGAAAAGCCTTGCTAGCTGCTGCAGCTGTTCCTCAGCCCTTGCAGGTAATTGCTCCGAACGAACTCAATTTATCAACTGAGGAGGAGCCAGAAACCCTCGTGTGTCTATACACATGATTATTTCTGGCTATACGAATCGGGGAGGAATCTCAGGAGGAGCCCAAACACCTACCTCCCGTATCCCGGCAAGGAAGAAAACGATTCAACTTGAAAGTGTGCGTGAAAAACTATTTCTACGATTGCTCGAGGTATATGAATAAATTAAAGGAAAAAAAAACTGAAAAATACGAGACCAATCTAGCCGACGTTTTCTGTCTTGTTGTGACTGTCCCATGTAAGTTGTTCAGCACAGACACGACGCAAGGCGTAATAAAGAAAACCCAGAGAGCGAAGTTCGGTGGTCTTCAACTGTACTATGTATGCGCGTAAATTGCACTCTTTTCAGTGCTGAACCATCTCTTTATAATTTGTATTCTCGCAGTCACAAAGTAAACGTTAGCCCAAACTACATTATTAAGTACACTATTTATTCAAGTACGCTAATCATTTGGTCACTGCAGCAGTTACTGCAGATGGCCGTAAAGATGGGCACTTGCACAGAGGTTCGTATGCCGGGTCGAAGTCGGGAGTAAAGTTAGGTTCTTTTCTCGCAAAGGGTGGCTGAAAAAGAAGCAGGAAAAAGAAAATATGTGGGCCCCGTATCCGCGACACGTGATCCCGGACATACTATTAGCGAATTCGGCCGGCTATTCACAATCAGCGCCCATCTACGAACGAAATAAGACCTGCAAATTCGGCCATAGGTCAGAACCGCAACATCGCCACACTCCGTCATGTGTTGAGTTCGGCTCTCACGCATAACTTCCTAGGCATCCTGGTTGCATTTAAAAGGCCAACAATATTTCATTCGTCTCATTTCTGCAAGGTTCCAGCGTTCGCCGCAGACGTGTGTTCATTCCGAGCCCTCGCCATTGCAGCTGCCGTCACTTCCTGCTGATTTTGTCTTTCTGCGCGAAGAAAGAAAACTGTGAAAGCCGCTCGTTTTTTTTTTTTTTTTTTTTTTCCTTGAGCGGTATACCTCTTACTCTGGTCGCTCTATAGTGCAAGGCTGGCGTCACCAGCGCACACGCGCGATAGCAAGGAAAAAAGAAACTCGCATTAAATTAGCCCAAGGTGACCGGCCTCGACTTAATTAGACGTCCCTCAAAAAGCCGAGTCGAGTGCAGTAAGGAACAAGTGGCGTGGTCACTTCAGTTTTTCTTTCTTTCTTTCTTTCTTTCTTTCTTTCTTTCTTTCTTTCTTTCTTTCTTTCTTTCTTTCTTTCTTTCTTTCTTCATTACGGTACACTGTCGCTACTCGCTCATTTCATTATCTTTTTCCCCTTTGTTTGTTAGATGTCTCACGTCGCGCGTTGCAACGCAGTGCGGTGTGTACGCTGCCACGCGAAAGTGCGACTGCCACTGGGTGTGGTCCGGGCCACCTTCTTGCGCACTCGTATCCTCATTTTGGTGCAGTGTATCGCTTAACGGCAGCCGCGGCCACATATAGAGAACGCTGCGGCGCCACGCGACCGCGGACTCTTGCGGGACCTCCAGGGAGGAGCCCCCCACTCCATCATGGCCTGGCGCGGGAGACCGTGCTACGCAATGTATATGTATATACTACGCCACGCAAATGTACGCGCTCTTGAGAGCCTGTAATTCAAGGCCGCGCAGTGCGTTCCGTTACTGGCCCAAATAATAAAGATAGCGTCCGCAATGGGCGTGACGCCTCGCGCGCGAGAATAGCAGCGACTTTAGTCCTCGTGATGCACGCCTGCAATTGGATAGACAGCGGCGTTGCGAATTTGAGTCCGCGCGGTAAGGGCTAGTGAACCACCTTCTGGTTAAGAAGCAGCTTTGATTATCCACGGCTGCCGCTTTATATACGCTTGCACTCGTTTCGCGTTTATAGAAGGGCAAGTCTGCTAAGTGGCCACTGCAAAATGGTACTAGTTTATATAGCCAAGAGTGACAAAAACAACAGCTTGCGTTTCGCACGGCCAAAAGCACCGCACTCGCGTAGCATTCCGAAGGGAAACTGACGGCCTCTTGTGTGCTCCACACACCGCACACGTTACGAGCTTGCCGTAGCAACGCTTTTGGGCGCTATGTATAGTATAATATAGACTGCCGTGGTAGCTGCCCCTTTGGAGTGTGGCGTCTGTATGATTATATGGGGAGACGAAGGGTCGTCTACAGTGAAAAGCAAGAGCAAACTCAAATTCTCGCCATCCCCTTCTCTTCTTACCAGTCTGAGAGAAAAAAAAAAGTACAAAACATTTTACCAGAAAAAACAAAAACATCAAAGAACGCGCAATGGCTGCAACCTTCTAGAACTTCGTGTCTCTGCTATATATTTTTATTGGTATCGTCGGTATGGTCTTTTTTTTTAAGTTGTACCATCATTGATGCTAAGGGAACTGAATGCATACTAACTCTGTTGAAAGTATGGATACCAACTCTAGTATGCATACTGTATACGCTCGCCTTTTGAGAGACATCGAGTCATTGAGAGCTGTAGTTGGGGCCAGCTACGGGTGTCGGTACTAGACAGATAGTATATAGAATGTCGCAGGTAACGTTAGCCAAACTCTTCAACCAAAAAAAAGGCCACACACTATTTAAAAACCTGCGGTGTTCGGTCATCAGACCTTTGACAACCAAACACCCTAGGTTTTATAATTGTATCTTACACTGTGTTTTGTAAACCTTTTGTTTTTATTATGATTATTGAAAAGCTTGGCTAACGTTAGCAGGGACACACAATATAAGCAAACGCGTTGGGTTGTTGTGGTACTCCCTGTGGAGAATTTAGAAGTCATTTATATTACAATACTGTGATAGTAAAAATATTGCCCTCCGGTATGGCTCTCTTCGTTAGCTACTCGCAGACCGTGGTCGCTGCTTTTTGTCTCACGTCGTTGAAAAAATTCAACGCTCGTGTGCTACTCATCACAAGTTTACCACTTCCTATCTCCCCCAGACTTAGGGACATACCGAAAGCCTCAACCGCCCACGGACCGACATGCTCTTCACGTATGTTCCCGACGATCACAGCGATTGGGACACTGCTCTGTTGTTGTCACTTTCGCCTGCAATTCGTCGCGTCTTGAAAATGACGACTACTCATTCTTTTATCTTCTCTCTGGCCGTTCTGTTTGGCACTTCGATACCCTGCTTTCGTCTGATCCAGCGTCAGCCACTTCAAGTGCTGATGACGCCGTCACCCGTGCGGCCGTAGCACCCACGGTAGCCGCGCGCTCAGCTTTTTTCGTTGCAGGCCGCACGAAAGTCCCTTTGTGATTGTTGACACAGAGAGGCCTACTTTCCTCCGGGCTGTCTCGTCCTACTATGGCTCCCATCTCGTCGTGTTATCCTTTGCGAGACGCTCCTGTCGCGCTATGTCGGGCCCTATCGAGTCCTGCGCCAAGTAACGTCTGTCACATATGAGGTATCTCCACTGACAACAAGTCACTGACTGTCGCACCATGAAGTAATATCATGTATGTTGCCACCTAAAGCTTTATAACTGCAACACGCCGTTTCAACCATCCACAACGTTTCAATCTACAACTAATATACACCGATCACACCAGTCGTTAGAATCTTACTTAGGAAGTAGGGTGGCTGAGTGGGCAAGTTTGCGATTCATAATCGTAAGTGTACTGCGCGAAGGTTAAACGTGGACGTTTAGTCCGCGACGGTTAAACGCGGATGTGGTTAAACTTGTCCTTGTCACTTGACTCGTCCCCGTTTAACCTTCACGGTGTACACTTACGATTACTTAGTAAGGCTTGAGACATGGCTGGATGAGTTATGCATGTCGTTAAATGTTGGTAAAAGTGCTGTACTAGTCTCTCCGTTAACTGCGCAGTTGCATACATCTCTCCAATACTGCCAGGAAATCGTTCCTCAAGTTGACTCGGTCAATTACCTTGGTGTTATATGCGATGGCAAGCTCGCCTGGGGGAGTCATATTGCATATATTAGAACCAAAGCAGAACGTGCCGTAGCTATGCTCTGCCGACTCAGTCATCGTCGCTCTGGACTACGCAGGGATACTTTACTGATGATATTGTTACGAAGAGTTGTGAATAAATGGTTTTATTTTACAGGAGATGGGCGATGATCGGAGCGTGATCGTAGCGCAGTCCGGCCTCTCGAGCTCTTCGTTCTCTTCATCTTCTCTTCTCTCTTTTTGTGCCTGCCTTTCGTATCATTTACATTTCCCCGCAAGCATACGAAGCCCGTGGGGCGAGTCAGGATGGACAAGCAGGGTAGAAAGGCTTCAGGCGAGCAATGTGAGTCAGCTGAGTTCTGCTTGATCGCCGACCATTGCACAGGAGGCGAGCTATTACGTAAGTGAGTTCGCTCAGGCGGTCCACAACTACAAATGGGCCTGAAAATTGTGACAAGAGCTTCTGGTACAATCCACGCTTGCGTTGCGGTGTCCAAAGAAGGACCAAGTCACCTTTTTCGAACGATACTTGTACGTGACGGTCGTCGTATCGCTCTTTCGAACGACTTTGCGAGGCCAGAGTACGAAGACGAGCTATTCGACGGGCTTCTTCGGCGAGACACAAAGTCTTCGATACAGAATCGTCATTGTGCAGAACGAAGGGTAAGAAAGTGTCCAGAGGGCTTCGCGGTAACCTTGCATACAGGAGATAAAATGGGCTATAGTTCGTGGTTTCGTGTTTCGCCGTGTTATATGCGTAAGTGATGAAGGGTAGCACGTCGTCCCAGTTCTTATGATTGGAGGAGACGTACATGGCAAGCATGTTGGTCAGCGTTCTGTTTGTCCTTTCAACGAGGCCATTGGTCTGTGGATGATACGGCGTGGAATGCCGGAACTGTGAAGTGCACAAACGAAGTAACTCTTCAATGGCATCAGCAGTGAACTGGCGACCGCGGTCGCTGATGATGACACGTGGTGGGCCATGACGAAGGACCACGGAACGCAGCAGGAAGACCGCCACGCAAGCAGCGGTGGAAGAGGGTATGGCTGCAGTTTCGGCATACCGTGTAAGGTGGTCGACGCAGACAATTATCCAACGGTTCTTGTTGTTGGATAACGGGAATGGACCCAAAAGGTCAATGCCTACTTGCTCGAACGGCGTACTAGGCGGTGTCAATGGCCGAAGGGGACCCGGGGCTGCGGTGGTCGGTCGCTTGTGACGTTGGCACGTTTCACAACTAGCGACATAGCGCTTGGTTGTTTCGTACATCTTGGGCCAGTAAAAGCGCTCCTGCGTGCGGTGTAGCGTTCGTACGAAGCCGAAATGTCCGGATGTCGCATCGTCATGCATGGCGCGTAGAACGTCGGAGCGGAGACTCTCGGGGACAACAAGCAGAAAATACGCTCCATGCCCGGAGTAATTAGTTTTGTAGAGCAACTCATCACGGACAGTAAAGCGACCACTGCCTTGAGAAGTACGGGCGGCAACAAAAAGCGGATCGAGGGTAAGATCATTCCGTTGTTCTCGCTGAAAGTCTGCCGCATCAGGGAACGTACAAGTAACAGCAGCGAGGCAGTCGTCAAAATTCTCAGCATCGCAGTCGGTAGTTGCAAGAGGAATCCGAGAGAGGCAGTCTGCGTCAGCGTGACGACGGCCACTCTTGTACGACACCACAAAGTCGTATTCCTGGAGGCGCAGCGCCCAACGTGCGAGGCGACCAGAGGGATCACGCAAACCGACCAGCCAGCATAAAGAATGATGGTCGGTGATAATCTTGAATGGTCTACCGTAAAGATAACACCGAAACTTCTGTACAGCGAAAACAGCTGCCAGGCATTCTTGTTCCGTAACCGTATAATTGCGTTCAGATTTGCTCAGGCAACGGCTGGCATATGCGACAACATGTTCTGCGCCACTGTGACGTTGTACAAGCACCGCGCCTATCCCGATTCCACTAGCATCAGTGTGAACTTCAGTCAGGCAAGATGGATCGAAGTGACGCAAGAGGGGTGCTGACGTTAGTATAAACTTCAATTGAGAGAATGAAGCGTCACACTCTGGTGTCCAATGGAAGGCCGCATCTTGTCGCAAAATACTTGTCAATGGGTAAACGATGTCGGCAAACTGGGGAACAAAACGACGGAAATACGAACATAGGCCAATGAATGAGCGAAGTTCTCGTGCTGACTGTGGTGGCTTGAAGGCGCTCACCGCTTCAATCTTACGAGGATCGGGTCTGACGCCATCCTTGTCGACTAAGTGTCCCAGGACCAGTGTTTGGCGTTCGCCAAGACCTACATTTTTTTTAGTTCAGAACCAGTCCAGCTTTTTCGATGCAGTCGAGAACAAGGCTGAGGCGTTCGTTGTGTTCTTCAAACGTGCGGCCAAATATTACAACATCATCGAGGTAACACATGCATATCTCCCACTTTAGACCACGTAGTACTGTGTCCATGAATCTTTCGAAGGTGGCAGGAGCATTGCAAAGGCCAAAAGGCATAACATTAAATTCGAATAGGCTATCTGGAGTCACGAAAGCGGTCTTTTCCTTGTCGGCAGGGTCCATAGGTATTTGCCAATACCCCGATCGCAAATCAAGTGTTGAGAAGTACGAAGCAGCGTGCAAGCAATCAATGACGTCATCGATTCGTGGTAGCGGATAGACATCCTTCTTTGTCACTGCGTTTAGACGTCTGTAATCTACGCAGAATCTCCAGGAGCCATATTTTTTCCTGACCAGGATTACTGGGGCTGCCCATGGGCTAGACGACTCTTGAACGACACCTTTGTTCATCATCTCCTTGACTTGCTCTGCAATAACTTTGCGCTCGGAGGATGACACTCGGTAGGGCTTCTGGCGGATGGGGTGTGCTGAGCCGGTATATATTCGGTGACGAGCGCGGGACGACGGTAAATGAAGGGGTGCATCGCCATGCGTGAAGTCGAATGCAGCCTCGTGCTGGCAAGGACCTGTACCAGTGCTTGCCGTTCCGATGTACAGAGAGCCTTGCTGATCATGCCAAGCATTAACTCTTCAGAATGGCGATTATCGCAAGGAGAGCAAGCTGTAGAGACGTCAGCAGTTAGTGCCGCTATTGAGCTACATGCGGCTTCATCGAATAGAGCGATTTTCATACCACGAGGGAGGACCACCGGCGTGGATGAACAGTTCAGCGCCCACAATGTGGCGACTCCTTTCGTCATGCACACGACAGAGCAGGGCATAAGTATACTTTTTTTAGCACAGTTTATGCGGAGAGGCCTAACTACAAGGTCAACACAATCAGCGTCAACAGTATTTGCAAAAACACGAACGGGCGTCAGGCACCACGATGGTGCAATTACTTCATCAAGAACACTGAGTGTGTCTGTGTCCCTGTCTTCACGCGAGCTTTGTTCGGGACGTGCTGATATAACTTGTTCCAACGATATTTCGCCACAACCACAGTCCACGGAAGCACCGCATTGTTTAAGAAAATTGATACCAAGAATAACATCGTGTGAACAACGAGAAAGAACAAGGAATTCCGACACAAACACTTTCCCAGCCAAAAAAACACTCACAGCACAAACACCAAGGGGATGAAGCCACTCGCCGCCTACTCCACGAAAGGTAATACCGTCGTTCCAAGAAAACATAACTTTGTGGCCTAGACGGTTTTTGAAAGCGAGGTTCATCACAGACACAGTTGCTCCAGTATCAACTAACGCCATGGTCGGTATTCCATCAATCAACACATTCACTTTGTTTTTGTGCATCACAACAGGCAGAGGTATTTCTTCCAAAGACCGTCCGGCGACCTCACCTCCATTGGCCGCGGATGCTAGTTTCCCGGCGGTGGCGAGGAAGAACGGCGCCGAGGGGACGGAGAGCGACGGGGACGGTTATTTGGTGGCGTCAAACTGCGCTCAGATGCTGGCGAATCACTGCGTCTGGTCGCGCGCGAGAAGCGGTCCATTGGAAGCAAATCGGTCGTCCGCAAGTCATATGAAGTACGGGTTCCGGGTGGCGAGAAGATCGGTGGTGTCCCTCGGGATTGACGGCCTTGGCGACAATACCGAGCAATATGGCCTGTGGAACCGCAGTTGTAGCACACGGGAGGGTCGCGGTTGACAGCATCTTCCTCGAAGCGAATGCTAGCCTGCTGCGGGCGGCGAGAAAGTTCGTTGTCATGTGAATAATGTGTGTCTGCTGCTCGCTGAAATCCATTATATCGATTATAAGCCACGTCGTGGTAGTAGGGTCGGTGCTGTTCTTGGCGCGGCCTCACAGAAGTCACAGGGCTTCGGGGGTAAAAACGCGGCTGTTCTCGCTGTGGCTGAGCGTCATGAGTAGAGACTCTGTCGTAGGGACGTGGCTGCTGTCGGGGCGCGAGTTCATAATCCTCAATGCCCCTTGCCGCAGTATACGGGGAGAAGGATGCCACGTTTGGCTCGAAATCTGGTGGTAAGCGGAAGCTATGAGTGCCTGGGTGTGTCACTTGCCCGTGCAGGCTGAGTTCCTCCCGAACTATTTGTGGGATCGTTGCTGCAAGATCGAGGGGCTGGTTGCTCTCTACGCTTGCAACTGTCGTCACATTGGCTAGCCTGCCAAACTTCGGCGTGATGCGCCTCGTCTTCAGTTGCTCGAAAGTGCGACAGTGCCGAATGATGTCGGTGACGGAAGCCAGGGTGTCTTTTGCGATGAGGAAACTGTAAACATCCTCAGCAATTCCTTTCAGGATGTGCCCGACTTTGTCTTCCTCAGACATTCCAGAATCTACCATCCTACACAGTTTTATTACTGCCTCAATGTAGGTCGTGCAGGTTTCGCCTGGCACTTGCGCGCGTTGCAGTAGCGTCTGTTCTGCCCTTTTCTTTTTCGTCGCGGAGTCGCCGAATCGCTCTTTGATTTCAGAAACAAATCTGCCCCATGTCGTTAACGTTTCCTCGTGATTGTCGAACCACATCAACGCAGTATCCGTTAAAAAGAACACGACGTTCGAAAGCTGAGAAGCGCTGTTCCACTCGTTGGCGGCACTCACCCGGTGATAATGGATGAGCCATTCCTCGACGTCTTCGTCCGGTCTTCCGGCGAAGGGACGCGCATCTCTCAGTTGCTGAACGGAACTGGTCAGCGCAGCAGTTGGAATGGGCCGTTGTTCGTCTGCGTCGTAGGACATATTCAACTCCGGCGTATTCGGTGGGAGTCCAGCAAGGCGACGGCTCCGTCGAAGAACTTGTGGTTCAGCCTCCGTCTTCGGGTGTCGATTACGCAGCACCTTCCACCACAACTGTTACGAAGAGTTGTGAAGAAATGGTTTTATTTTACAGGGAGATGGACAATGATCGGAGCGTGATCGTAGCGCAATCCGGCCTCTCGAGCTCTTCGTTCTCTTCGTCTTCTCTTCTCTCTTTTTGTGCCTGCCTTTCGTATCCGTTACAATATATATGATCGATATCGGGCCATATTGGAATTCGACAGCGTATTACTTTCTCGTGATCCAGCCTATAAAATTAAACCTCTTGTGCTTTTAAAAAGAGAAGCCCTACGCTTATGCCTTGGGATACCTAGATTCGTTGCCAACACTATTTTATATAAGGAAGTCTTTAGACCCACCCTAGATTGCTAATTCCTCATTCTTACGGTTCAAATTGTTTTTAATATAAAATTTTTCGGAGAGACGTACACATTATATATTTATCACTAAACCAACCGAGTTTTTTTATGCATCGTGGTCACGATTACTGAGCCCGCAGACAATATTTGTGCAAGCACAGTTACAGCACTTGAATGTATCCATACGTCCAGTTCACCATTCGAATGATGCCTTAACAGACCTCAAAATTGAGTGAGATGATCTATTTCCAAATCATGCTAAACTACTGCTTAGCGTACATTTAACTGATATATTACAAAACCATCCAAGCCAGCTACCTACTGACAGCATAATAGCCACTGACGCTTCTGTGTGCAACAAGGAGGCAGGAGTGATGATCTTCACTGAATTTCTTCAATGATGTTTTTCTCTTCGCCTTCCCGACTTGACACCCATAATTCAGGCAAAATTATTAGCGATTGTACTAGCATTACGAAAACCTCCCCAAAGTGCCTCATTATCTCTTATTGTGACCGACAGGATGTACAGCACTTATCGCATCCTCAAATTCAAGAATTCTGGGAACATTTGTTCAATGCTTCATCCGCAGTTATGGCAAGTTCACTTGTTTTAGGTACCGGGACACCGTGGGTTGTACTTGAATGAAATGGCTGATTGACTTGCACGTGCATCCCTCAATCGCCATATCATCTCTGTTTTGCAGACATATGCTTATGCAACGGCGGCTATAGGTACAGAAATTTCTCCATATAGCAAAATTCCACGAAATCCACTCTTAGATGTTCTCCTGAATTTCATCATCTTCGTTTCCAGCGAAATAATATGTGGTGTCTCTCAATTTGAAGTTTCCTTTGCAAAATTGAGATGCCGTATTCCGCCTTTACATTTTTACTTGCACAGGTTTGGTCTAGCTGTGTTCCCTCCATGCTATTTTTGAAATACAGCTCAATCTATTGAGCATTTTTTTCTCTCGTGCCACCGATATTTAAGACAAAGAAAACTGTTATAAGTTTCATTTCGACAGCTTGCGTTATCGCTAACATCGCCAACCATCCTCTCTTCTTGGGCGTCTTCACTGGGATTTAGCCACAGGGACGCCTTTCTCGCAGTTTAAAAGTTTATGAGGGATAGAAGAAGATTACATAGTTGAATTTCTAAAATTATCAAGCATTTCTATTATTTTATTTCTTGATGGTAAAGTATTTTATCTCAAAATTCTTAGCCGTATCTTTTTTTTCTAATTTCTAAATTTATCCTTATTTAACCCACGCTCTGCTGTGCAAAATTTATATTTGTCATAATATCCTAATAAAAACACGTGAAACCGCCTCCTTTTTGGCCAATCTCTCGTAGAGGGTATGAGTCAGTGTTTGTACACAAGAATAAGTACAAAAGGGTTGTGTGGACAGTTGTTGCGACGCCAGCGGTGAGTACGCGAAAAACGACGAATCCCAAGAGCACAGAGAGGAATCTAAAGGATCCGACTCATCGTGTCATTCCTCTCGCGGCAGCTACAAACAGGGCTTGGACACCCTCCAGGGGTATATCACTTCTCAGCAAGCCTGGCACCGGCTCTGCAGAGACTGTCGTATTGTTTGGCCCGGCTCTCTCTGAAGGCGATTCAGCAGCACCGAGTGTTATCTTGTAGCACGGCTGGTGTCAGAGACGGTCTTGCGAGCGTCCCTGGCACGTCAACGAGTTGGGTCCATGCGGAGCTCTGCAACTGTGCCCACACACGACGTTCAAGACAGCTCTGAACTTTATGACATCTACGTCAACAGCGAAGGCACAGAGCACAGAGTTGACCACGTACAAGATTGGTAGGTGTTCAGAAGCGCCTTCGACGCCCGATGACCGTCCACAAAGATCCTGGGGCCTGCAGGGATTGCGTTCTGGCTCGAGATCCCCGGCTGTCTGGCTTTTAGTCGGCACACGAGGTGCAGAAAAGTAGCGACGACAGCGGACGCTGCCTCAGACGTGCCTCAGTCATGTCGCTTTCGACAGGCACGGCAGGCTCTCTGCAGATTATTTCCTCGTCAGGACTGCCTTCCATGCACCAACTCTAACAGCTGTCTGTTCTCGCGGGCACCTAACATGGTTTAAGTGGAGGAACAAAGCTCAGTCTCGGACCAAGTGGGGGAGGAACGATTACCAGGATCCACCGTACTTCAGTAAGCCCTGCTTTGAGCTAACCTACTCACCTAGCGGCCAGCCCAGAGACTTCCCGAGACGATCCCCGCACAAGGCCCGCCCTGCCACGAAGCCTGGAGGCACCACATATTCTGACTCGGATTTAGACATCGACCACCTTCACCACACGTTGGGCCAGGGCACTCGCACTTACACCTTCATCCACAACTGCCTGCACAAGATCGCTGCATTTGGAAAGGATGCCCCTCAGGTGACTCGGCAGAAAATGCTGCCGCTCCAGGTTTTGGCGCTGGTGGGCACCTGCCAGACCAGCCGGTATTGGTTGAAGATGATCCGTATCCACCTCCATAATGGAGAGGACTCACCACAGCTGCAAAACCTGAACAACAAGTGGGAGGCCCTGGTGAAGGAGCCCTACATGATGCCAGCAGCCACCATGTTCGAGACGTGTCGCAAAGCAATGACCGCCACCAGACGGCCATGCCGAACGGCGCGCCTAGCCAAGCCGACGTGCTCCAGAGCATTCACACGCTGCGCGCGGAATGGAGGAACCTGACGGCGCTCGAAAACCGCAACGCGACAAATGCAGCGGCCGAGAAAGACTGCGCTAGGCCGTTCTGCAACTTCCAGGCTGTCTAGCGGAGAGCACAGGAATTCAATGTGGCCCCGGCTTGCCCCCACAACATCCGCGACGCCCTTAAGTAATGAATAAGCTAGGCGAGTTTGAACACTACACGGACAAATGTAGAGCAAACCCGCCCGCTGTGGCCTCACGAAGGCTACTCTTAAGATTATCAAGATGAGTGAACGGGTGCCGTTTCATCATAAGAGGTGCGGAACGAAGACACTTCCGACGACATTATTGCTTCAGTTGAGATATTTTGAGCTAACAGCAGGGATTATGGGTGCTGTTCCGGACTAGCTAGAAGCCCGTATGTCTGCATACGTCGCCTCTGGAGAACGTTCTTTCTTTGCGCTAATTTTAAATCAAAGGGAGAGCACCAAGTTATTGTCAATGGTCTGTGATTTCATTTTATTTGCGATGTTTTGTATGTTGCAGCTGCTACTTAAGCGCGCATTTACTGTATTAAAATTTTCTTGAGTAGTAGTTGTGTATAGCCATGAGGAGCTGGTCTGTGGGAGGGTGAGGCGGAGTTCAGGCCACAACAGGTTCTTAGATAATGATGAAAACGTTTGGCTTTCTCGGCCCAAGTTCGCTTAATTAAAGGATGTTGGCAGCCAGACGTTGGCAGGTTGCATCGAATGGCATCACCCCGCCTGTTCAAACAAAGCTGAAAAAGAACGGCCTGCTAGCTGTGTTACCCGAAAATATTATGACACGCCTTAATCAGCCAGGGATAGCAGCTGGATGTTTCGGCGCCAGTTACGCCAGTTGGCCTGTGCATTGCATGGTTGCATGACGAATCATTCTTTGGGGTAGAAATTACCTGCATAAAAAATCACAATGCACAGGTATCTGATGATAAAGATTGACTAGATTAGCTTTTGATTATTCACTTCAGGAAACATGCTCCAATTTGGAAATTGACGCCGCGTGCAGCAGTGAAGTCATATCGGCTCCAGAAATCCTAATACTAGCAACGCTTTCGATATGCACGTCCTGATAATCTGCTATGAAGTGAAATCACCTTAGATAGTGCCGAAATACTGAAGGGAGGCTTTCAGGAAACTAACTGTGACGCCAAAGTATTTCGTAACTGACTTTAGGGCCGGACATCTCCAAAAATGCTAGTCTTTCTTCTGCTGAGTCAGCAAACATAATTTCATTACTGCTTGGCTTCAACCGCAACATGTGCCCTAAATTTAATAGTTGAATAGTCAATTAGTGTAACTCTTGATTTAGCTGGACACTGCAATTTCTCTCTCCAGTAATGGTCGCAAAGTGCCTCGAGCGACCAGTCGCGCGGCAATTCTGCGTGTATTTGCGGGCTCCTTTCACGCTCAGAAAAACGCATTTATGTGGCACGTATTGAGCAACAGAAAGCTGTATCGGTAGTTTTTCATATCGCTCTACAATTTTCTCATTGACACTTTCATAATTAGGGCAGTACTTCTCGAGTTAGATAATTAATTACAATTAGATAATTAAATCTCAGCAACGAAAAAAATTACTGGCGGCTACTCCACTGCACTGCAAACAATACGCACCAGGTTTGGTTCGCGTAACGCCGTTCCTCTTTTTTTTTAATCGTGCTGCGTGATAGCTGGGACACTCTGTATAACACGGCCGTGCAAGCTTTCTTGTGCTTGACGTTGCGGTTCCCCAGCAGCATGAGGGTCGACGCCAATATGCATTCCCGCTTGGCGCTGGCCCAGGACGTGAAAATGGCAAAATAGGAAAAAGGAAAGAAAACACTCGGGACGTTAAGTCGCTTTAGGCAGAGTAAGTGCTGTCGGATATTTCATTCTGAATAATTACTTTCTAAACAGCATGCCACAGACGTTCCCTTCTATTTATTTTTTCTCAATTAATCACGGCAATATTGCAGCTGCTGTTGTTTTAAGAAACCGAAAAAAAATATCCACGAGTTAATACCCCTTTTTAAAGAGTTAGCCACGAAATTGACGTGAACCATTAGGTTTGCGACTCAGTGACTCACTTGTTATTCATTCAAAACAAAAATGCTTCCTAATCGCTAACTTGCAAAGCTAGCTCTGCTGGTGCTCCTTTTATCTGTGGTTCTTTTAACAATACCTGGTCAGTACATTTGAGGAACGCGGATTACGTAAAGATGATTCAAAGTATTTTTTTCTTGTTTCTTTTAAGCCACTCACTCAAATATACTACGCCGGGAGGTTTTACGTGCCCGCAGGTTTTTCTCACCTCGTTGAACAGAAAGATAGAGAGAAAGTAAAGGCAGGTTAATCAAAAAAAAAGAAAACGTGCATTTTGCTAACCTACACAGGGAGATGGGGATAAAGGCATCTAAACAGAAAGGAAGTGAGAAAGATGAGCAGGGAAGCGACGATCGGCGCAGAAAAATCTAAGGCGGCAGAAATCATTGTCATTGTCTATCTGGCAGGCCCGTAAACCGCAGGAAGCGAACGCTCTATTGGCCTCTAGAGCAACTGTTTGGTGGCCGCAACTGTTTTATAGAGTGTAGCGCTCTGGCAGCGCTACAAAGGTCATGTAAGAGGGCAAGTATAAGCGTTACAGCTACATTAAGCGGGATCCACTGAAGATAACGAATCCAGATTTTCACTACCGTACACGGTTATTCTCATAGTACTGCTTTATTTTTCTTACGGCCACTGTATACTCTAAAAACAGTTGCACCCTTTGGGGCGTATTTTTGCCACAGAACAATAATCGTCATCTGACTTGCGTGGCTTTCCTTTCTTTAACGTTGTACCATAGAGTAACATACAAGGATAAGAGAGGACACTTCCATAGGCCCCTGCGGCCGATTTTGGTTCGCAGCGCACCTAGCGGGTGTGTGGAATCTACATAGACTCTGAGATTGCGACCGCAGAAAAACCAATCTCGAAGGCTATTTTCTGGAGATTAGAAAAATTACACGACCTCCAAGATCGCTTCCGTGCGAGTGCTCGTCCCGGAGGCTATATTTCGATTTTTTTAATGCGTTGCTTGCATGCATCGAGTAGCTGCGTGTAAGCTTTATCGCCAGAGCAGCAAGCACACGATGCCACTGTGTGTTTATGCAGACATTTTAAATGAACATGACAAGTGTTGGAAGAGACAAAACATTTTATGTTCAAGTCATATTCTCAGTAAGCACATGCACACTTTTTTTTCGCAATGTTCGATGAACGCAAGCACAAAAAGATGGTTGCACTGCAAAGTGCAAGACATGCCAATACAGGTGTCATATGTTGAGAATAAATTTCACAAAAGGAATAAACAGGCGATATTATGAAAAAACCCACAGAACAGTAAAACTGCAGAAGACAGCATTGGCAATTAAGAGGGAAACAACGCTCGTCCTTTGAAGCCTAGTCTTTCGTATTAAGTGGTAGTTTCGGGCTGCATAGCAAACAAGAAATGAAGGCTGCTCACTGCAGTTGTCAGCCAACCACGCTCTCTCCCTGTCCTGCCGTCCGTTGTTACTGCACCTCGCAACACAGCAGTAATTTCAGTAGTACTTGACCATGGTCGGCATGACCTGAAAAAAAATAGTATTGGTTATATCTTCTCTCGCGCCTTCGCACAAATTTTCACCTACGCGCTTCAGATCGCCCTTTCGCGAAAAGCGTCACGTGCAATTGTCGCAGCTAAAAAAAAAAAAAAGGCAACCTTCGGTGCCATGCATGCGCTACTGAGGCAGGAGTGTTTATTCAGAATACGTCGTAGCCAGAGCTTACAAACATTCTTCTCAATTCGCAAGTTCTCTCTAATTGCGCTCGTAACAAAGGCTTCATGCAATCTGTGCACGCCACGAATAACGATCCTAAGCATAACTGCATTCTTTCACACAGTTGCCCACACGTGCATTGAATTCACACTACGTATACCGGCGTGTGCCGACTCACTTTCTCGCGCCAAGAAACGATTTTCTCGCAAACGTGCTGCGCAGCATTCCAAATTGCTGTTTCTTACATAATGTGAAGTAATCCACGAACATCATGCGTGAAGTGAAGAACACAAAAAGCTCTCTGCGCCGAACAGCACAATGTGACAAATGTCAACTTACGGCTGAAGTGACAAATACATAAGCAATTTGCAAAGTAATGAAGGTATAAAAGAACGTAATGAAGGCCTTCTTACCAAGCAGCAGCCAAGCACACAGACGTCTGGCAGACGAACCTAGCAAGGACCACACAGACGTTATTGCACATATTTTGTAGCGTCACCTTGCCTGATCACACCATGGCCGATATCTTGTAGGGATGCGTTATGCTTCATTCTATATACTAGTCTTATCATCCACCGCGCACGGCCGGCTGCAGTTGATAACATCTACGTCTACAGCCACATAGACAAGTAGACGTATAGTGCACTATAGGAAACTTACTACAGTAGATAGCTAGTACGCGCGTTCCCTTGGAGACAGGGAGTGTTGTGTTGCCCTCTAGCGGGCGGCATGAAGCTGCGTAGCTCGACCGCTTTTAGGCTGGAGGGGCCACTCTTGTAATCCGTATGTTACTCTATGGCTGTGCGCCCGGCACTTCTCGGTCACGAACGACAAGAGCGTTATCAGCGTGACACAGCGTTCTCGACAGGAAAGTAGCAAGTGCAAAGTTTTCAAGATAGTAAACGCAAGCAAGACAGATGACGATTATTGTTGTGTGGCAAAAATGCACCCCAAAGGGTGCAACTGTTTTGAGAGTGTAGCACTGAAGAGCGTTCTCAAATGATCGACCACCGGAAAATGTCGTAAGAAAGGGGAAAAACTAAACTGCGCGGAACTACTTGTAAACAGAGATCGTTTGCCGTTTCTTCCATGTTCATCTATTTGCAGTACACTCTTCGCCGATACCATAAAACTCCAGAATGAATCGGGACTTAATTCAGGAAGAATCAATCAAATGTCGATTTACCACGATGCTGTGAGTGAGTGAATCTACGAAAGAAAGTCTGCAACTGCTGGGCGACGAAAAGAGGAAAAGAAAGAAAAATAGCGCGAGAACAAATTACGCCATCGAAGAAATGGACACGCTGGGCCTGATAAATGGACGCAAAGCGGACGCGTCGGGCGTTGGGGAAATTGTCGCTCGAAGCGTTGTGCGAGGCTCGTTTGTTCGCTATCATTCAATTGCGTATGCGAGCTCGTTCCCTCAGCGCATAACCGACGGTTTTGCGAAGCCCCGGTCTTCACCGTCATCCATCTGTCACGGGAAAATGGGTTTTATGCGTACGCACCAAGGCCCTTTTCGGCGACAGCCTCCGCACTCGCGTACAGCTATAGGATAGGGCGTGGTTATACTTCTGCACGTGCGCCCAGCAACTCTCTTAGTCACGCGAGGTTTCCGTAATAAAATGCGCTGAGTGCTTTTGTCGCCGATGCTCGAGCGCATACGCCCAAGCGTTTTAGTTCCGGCTTTCCTCAATACTGGGTGCACCAATGCGTTCGTATAACCAGCCACTTTTTGGACCGAACGTTCCAGCGCGCTGCCTTGCGTGGGCGCCACTGCACAGGCTGTTCGCGGGTGTCTTGCAGCGAAGCACCCTCTCGATGCCAGTCACGTCGCTCGTGCTTAGGAGTCGGTCGAAAAAACGCCACACGAGCGTATGTCAGTGTAAAGCCGCGCAGTCTGTAGTTCGGCGCAGATCGATTTATTGTCTTCTATTCTTATGCCAAGAAAATTGCTCCGCGGTATACAGGGTGACCCAGCTAATAAAAGTCAATGTTTTTAAAAAGACGGAGTGTGCTAGGAGGCTCAAACCAACTCAGTGGTTTTGACGGTCGCGTGTCCTAGTCTGCGGTATTTTTTTCGTTTTGCACAGTAAATTAATTAGTATAAACTAATTGCCAAACTTTTTAAATATAGGATTCACCAAGAAAGTGCCAATACGATAGTTGTAGCTCACATTTAAAAATGGCCGACTGAAGTGTTTGCAACTAAGTACCATTGATGGAGCTGCTTGTAATAGCCTTTAAAGAAAGCCCAATTAATACAAAAACAACCACGTGTTGCGCCTAGTTGCGCCACTATTTCAGTGCACCCAGATAACCGATCAGTAAAGGACATTGTTTGCATGCTTTTTTCGAGACTCACACGCGTACCGTGTCGCGATCGGGCGCACAGAGCGAGCGGCGGTGGTGAAGGCGCGTCGCGCTTCGACGTGACGTGCATAAACATGTCATTCGCTCCACTTGTGGAATGAAGCCCGAACACACAAGGCAAGAAAAAAAAAGAAGAGAAGAAGCTCTCGCTTGAGTAAACGTTGTCCGCACAACTGTTTAATCGGGAAGAAAAATGCAATTGTCATGTTCTTCTTTTCTTTCGCGATCATGTCTTACTAGTGAGAGTCGCTAGCGCGTACCTTGCGGCCACCTGAAACGCCAAGCCCGTCCCGGAACCGCTGTACCGATATGCGAATTTCGGTTCTTGATCGATCGTGTGGGAGCACTGAAATACTGGTGCTATCACGTAGTTTTTGTATTTAGCGGGCTTTCTTTAAAGGCCATTACGAGAAGCTCCATCAATGGTACTTAGTTGCAAACACATCTGTCGGCCATTTTTAAACGTGATCTACAACTTTCGTATTGACACTTTCTTGGTGAAGCCATTATTTAAAAAAGTTAGGCAATTAGTTTATACTAATTAATTGACTGTGCAAAACGAAAAAAAATACCCCAGACAAGGACACGCGATCCTCAACACCACTGAGTTGGTTTGAGCCTCCTAGCACACTCCGTCGTTTTTAAAACATTGGCTACTTTTAGCTGGGACACCCTGTTTGTATTAAACAACATTTGTAGCTGTTAGTCACATGCGAAAGTAGCGTTGGATGTGACTTGTCCGTTTAGAGCTTCGCGACTGGAAGCATGAGACCACTTTGAAAACTAACTTACGGGACTACGTTCCATGCACTGAGAGCTGCATAGCGTATGATAAATAATTCGCAGCTAATTATGAAGGCTCAATGAGAAGTAGGACACAGATGGAACGGCGCAAAGACGACATTCAACGGAGATCATCTGCATGGACATTGGTGGAAGAAAGGAAGATGGGGAGAAATGAACAAAACGAGAGGCTTTGTTCATTTGTTCAAACGCTATAGAATTTGTCGAGTGGCCGGTCAACAACATCTGGCATATTCATTGCATTTAAATATTCGCTGGTTTTAATGAGTGTTTGCGTTGACGTAATCGCGACACAGTTTTTGACGAACCATTTTGGGAAGACCTTGTGACAACAGCTCGTGCTTCCCCCCCCCCCCCCCCCCCCCCCTCCAGAAACAAGTATTATTTTCCATGTCGGTAAGTAGCTGTACGGATGAAGTGCTTCTTTATTGTACAATCATGTGAGCAATATGCAAATTATACAATCTTGGGCTTTAAAGAAAAAAAATGCGCAGGCTTGGATGCCTTTGGTTTCCCTAAATCGTTTACTTTGCAAACCATCATGACGACGGCGGCAGAACGACGATGACGGTACGGCGACATTTTGTTCGCTGACATCTAAAACAGCAAGCGCTTTCTTGGTGTGGTGAATACTGAGAATGATTGCACCACTGAAAGCCGCGCAGAGAACTGTCGCACTTTTCTTTCTTGGCCGGACTTGTCTTAAACCATTTAAAAATGAATTATATTAACTATAATTGCCCCATGACGCTGAAGTCTTCTAATTTGTACCTTCAGTTTCTTTACTTTCTCTTTGTCAAGTCTGATGTCTTAGCCTGTCAATGCGAGCAGTTTGAAATTTGACCTCTCTGAGCATTGCACTGGCCCGTGACGTTACTGACGCCTGAACTGCTTCCTAGCACTTACCGCTTTGCGCAGCAAAGTATATAATCGAAACTTGGGTATTGTATGCACTTCTACGTAAATATAAAGAATTTTTCATTAGTACACGAGGAGGGTGTTTTAGCGTATATAGGCGCGCTAATTTTGCTTTTTAGAAGGTTGGAAACAAACCCCCGGCTTTACATAAATTTATGTAATTTATTTAAATACTTTATTTGTGGGGTTTTAGGCGCCTTAACCGCGATCTGACTATGAGAAACACCGTAGCCTTGGACTGCGGAATAATTTTGACCGCCTGGTGTTCTTTAACGTGCACCCAAATTACGGCACAAACATGAGCAGTAAACTTGTAAGTTTTGCAATGATTTTCTTGAATTTTCTATTTCTGCCACTTTCGAGTAACTTTATAAGGCGGTTCTTGCACTGCGCTTGCAGCCCCTCTGCATGGTCGACCCAAGCGGCACTAATACGCATGCTCTGTTTTGTGTATGTATATGAGATGCGGCGGATTGCGGTTCTATCGGACGGTAGAGCGAAAGCGTTCATTGAATTCGGCGCAGCGGCATAATTAGTGGACGCTGGCTGTACGTATGGGGCGCAGGCTGAACTGTATACTGTATACTGTTTACATATTAAATTAAAATTAAATTATGGGGTTTTACGTGCCAGAACAACGATCTGATTATGAGGCATGCCGTAGTGGGGACTCCGGAAAATTTGGACCACCTGGGGTTCTTTGACGTGCACTTAAATCTAAGTACACGAGTGTGTTCGCATTTCGCCCCTATATATCACACAAAATCAATAAACAATGACATCAAGGACAACATAGGGGAAATTACTTATACTTACTAATTGAAGTAAAGAAATGATAAATTAATGGAAATAAAAATGGATGAAAAAACTGTCCGCAGGTGGGGAATGATCCCACGTCTTCGCACTACGCGTGCGATGCTCTTACCATTGAGCTACCACGGAGCCGTTTTCCCATCCACTTTCTGAGGTATCTATGTTTTACAACTAGAACTAATCCTGGGAGTGTTAGCCTTCGTGTTAGCCTTAGTCTTAGGCTTCGTATGATATAATTATAATAATCGGGCCCCTCGGTTCCCTTTCTTCTCGTTCATTACATAACGAGGGCTCGAATCCGGCAAAATTGGTGCGTTCAGGTAGCATATGTGGGTTTATTGACCAGTTGCCATCACCCAAAAAGATCACGTGCTCGTGACGCCTGCGGCAGAAAGGATCTTCCACATCCGCCGCCATGGTTTCAGAGTGGTGGCGCTGGCTAACACTCCCAGGGTTAGCTCTAGTTGTAAAACATAAATACCCCAGAAAGTGGACGGGAAAACGGCTCCGCGGTAGCTCAATGGTAAGAGCATCGCACGCGTGATGCGAAGACGTGGGATCGTTCCCCACCTGCCGACAGTTATTTTTTCATCCATTTTAATTTCCGTTAATTTATCATTTCTTTAATTTAATTAGTAAGTAAAAGTAATATCTCATATGTTGTCCTTGGTGTCATTGTTTGTTGGCTGTGTATATGATTAATAATAATCGGGCCCCTCGGTTCCCTTTCTTTTCGTTCATATAATAAATAAATAAATAATAATATATATATATATATATATATATATATATATCTGCGTGATAAATAGGACGCACGAATCGAAAATATATTATCCCCACGTTTTCGCCAGTGTCTGACCAAAACGAATATTAAACAGTTTACGTTTCGTGAAATACATATCCTTGGACGCGTCTGACTTCATATATATATATATATATATATATATATATATATATATGTGTGTGTGTGTGTGTGTGGTGTGTGTGTGTGTGTGTGTGTGTGTGTGTGTGTGTGTGTACTACCGACCAACAAAGTTTACAGACCAAGAGATCTGACAAAAAGCTGAATATCTCCGCAGCCTCAAAACGCAGCCTGGGATTCCCATTTCCAGCCTCTACTGGTACATGCGAACAACATTGTGATGTACGGTTTTACTGGCTACTTTTAAAGGATGCTCGGATATTTAGCGTTTCATAGGATCCCGTGGTCCGGAAACGTTTTTCGTTGTTAGTACGTGCGTGTGTATGTATGTCTGTGTGTGAGCACAAACCATCAGTTTGTGTCTTCGCTTATGTATGTATGTATGTATGTATGTATGTATGTATGTATGTATGTATGTATGTATGTATGTATGTATGTATGTATGTATGTATGTATGTATGTATGTATGTATGTATGTATGTATGTATGTATGTATGTATGTATGTATGTATGTATGTATGTATGTATGTATGTATGTATGTATGTATGTATGTATGTATGTATGTATGTTGTTGTCTGCACCTCTCGGAAGACGTTGATAAAGAAACATTCTTTGACGTGATTTCCGAACGGACCACCCGTCGGAAAGCGATACGCAGAACAAACAACGAGACAGCTGGCATTCGCAAGAACCTCGAGTCTAATTTCTACGCCTCGTGTGAGCCGCCATTAGCCGTGTTCGCCGGAGTGTAACGAAAAAGTTTTAAATATACGAGCGTGGCGATAAGACCTACCTTGATTTTACGCGGCGCCTTTGGAGGCGCTGATTAAAGTGCCATCGTGAACGAGGGCGCAACGCCCCTGCTTCACGCTTTATTGCCCGCAGAAGAGCTCACTTGCGCTCTACGGTAGAACGCTATATCTGAGCCGCGCATTTATCGAATGCCGTTCTGTAGCTCCGAAATTAAATTAAAAGCGCCAGACGAAAGAGCCCTCAGGCACGACGCACGTGGCATTGAGCTGAGTGTTTCTTTATGTGCTATAAAATCTGATATCTGCCCAGCCCCTTTATACAGCATAGCAGGCTTATAGAAACAGTACAGAATTCAGGTAGTGTTCCAAAACTGCTTACTGGCATAATAAAATCGTTGTCCATCTTTATAGAGATCATCCTATATTTTATTTTAGCAGCGCGCTCAATTAAATGCTCGCTCGCTAAGTACAGCGAGAGATTACATTCGGAAACATTACAAATTGTTGGTTTGCGTTGAAGCATGTCCAGTAAACTGGTATATTTCTATGTATTCGTGTCTCCTATACATAAAAGGGGAACAAGGTATTGCCACGGACCCACACCTTCGGAATTAAACAAACAAACAAACAAATAAACAAGCAAGCAAGCAAGCAAGCAAGGTCGAGTAGCATTGATAGAGAAACGCACACACAAAAAAATGTTGTTTAGCCTTGAAATCGAAGTAATGAGAGCGATGACGTTCGCAAGTCTCGAGAGTCGTCGTTTGTGAATATGAATCCTTTACATCGTTGGTTTCATTTTCCCCCTCCAAATTTTTTCTTTCTGTTCTCATAGTTTAGATGGTAAAGGCGTGATTGCTTGTTTGGCTACCCCCACGCGATTCGCGTTTGATACGCATGCATGCGCCAACACGTGCTATGTAAGAACTCGATTTGCGCTTCGTGTGTTTGTACGCGGTCGGGAGCGGCCCACTCGCAAACGACTCCGATTGCACAGACTACGGTAGTGGTCCACTGCTCTCACCAGCACGTCGCAGCCCCCGTGTGCTTCACTCGAGTAGAAAACGCGGGTGGCTTTTTTTGTTTATCGCCGTTTAGTGGTTACACTTCACACCCACCGCAAATCATGTACGTCGACTGAACGATTTGAGTAGCACGCAATCATTAGGCGTACGCGAAGTAATGACTCTGGGAGAACCAATTTTCTCAGCGAAATTCGTGCGGTAGAAGAAAAGACCCTGCGACACGACGCACAACGTTCGCCGGCTTGCGAAAGACACGCCGAAGCCGCCGCGCGTTCGCTGCGTTGCTGCGAGTGTGACGACGGACCAGACGCGGTAAAAGCGTTTTAGTATATGGACAGTGTAGCTACTTATACTACTGGTTTTGCTTCATAATTGTCAAATAACTTCAAAATGGCCACTACCGCTTAGGAATGTATCTACGATTTTCATTTCGCTCGTGAACATTTTTTTGCAACATTGTCACCCTACAGAGCATCTGACGCAAACTTTCACCAGATTTATAACGATTAATATTGATGAAGCCCGCTGGTTACACCATTTTTTTTAAAACTCTAGCATTATTGTTAAAATAAAGAAATGGCCCTGGGACTTCAACTTACGTTTACCACGTTGGAGAGGGAGATCGTACAGCTAGATTATACCGGGTGTTTCTGCGAAGAACTTCAGTAATATTTAAAATAGCCGATTTCAAACGAAGGACAGTTCATTCGGATATATGCCGTCAATGATAGCGGCCACGGGGTGACGAGGGACACGCGGCAATTAGTAGCTGATTAACAAATGATTACCAGTTAATTGTTAAACTTTCAGTTTCAGCGGGATCATCGTAACTGGGAAATTATACCGACCTCACCGTACTTTTGAATGGGGAAAAATGCGAGTACCCGCGGAATATGGCACAACGAAATTCGGCTATCAGAGCACGCGAAACCGAAACTGAGAGGCTGCAGCCTCTTAGTCATTACTGTGCATGCGTCGGCGTCGCCGTGATGTTCCGCATAAAGTCCAAGGGCGATAACATCGTCGCCGCGTGCCGTATGCTGTATGTGCGAGTGAAAGCATGCGAGGGTGAGCCGACGAGGACGACTCAATCACGTGTGCGCAAGGGAGGGAAGGGAGAAGGAAGCGCGCCGTCTACCGTGGCGCGCAAGCCACCGGAGGAAGGGGGGGGGGGGGCGTTCTACTCCAGTGGTGGCAGCGTATGGCGCGGCCGCTCGCAGCCGCACGTGCTCTATCTTGAAAGCGATCTGCGATGGGGACAGAGTGCACCGAGTGCTGATAGCTTCGTGCGCACTGTGTTCTCGCCGATTGTGTCGCGTTGAAGCAGCACGAAGTAAGCACAAAGGTCAATTCGCTCGCTGCTGCTGCCGCGCGTCTCACTTTAGTGTTTTGACAGCAAGTTTCCGCGGTCATGGAGTGAGATGTGTACATGTTTGCCTGTGTGCGCGTGACACCTTGCTCGTTAATTTAGTTAGTATGCGAATGTGTACAAGCTAATACTGCCGATAAAACTACTATCCTTACTTCGTAGAGCTGTCCACTAATTTGCTATCGCAATCGATGCTTCGCCTTTCGGACGAAACTGCGACTTTTTAAAAATTGATATGGCTTGTTCGCTTTAATTTTCCAGTTACGACGAGCCCGCTGAAAGTAAAAGTTTAAAGTTTAAAATGATTTTTTGTTAATTAGCGACTAATTACCACGTATCACCGGTCACCACCGCTGACGGCATGTCTCCCAAGACATTACTTAGTCTTACAAAGTTACTTAGTCTTCGTAGAAACACGCGGTAAACGTATTACTAGAATAACTGTATAGGCTCCCTTTAGGGAGCCTCCCTAAAGGGAGCTTATACAGAAACTCTACGTATAACTATACACTATAGCTTGCCACGTGATGGTTGCTCTCTAGCGGAGCATTTACCACCTTGTCAGACACGTGCAACAAATTTGGCGGGTATGGGGCGCCTTAAGACATTTCAATTAGCCAGAACAGTTATTCCCCTACGAGAGTTCCAATAAACGACCAGTTCAGCTGCAGTGCACGGCTACCGATGGCGCACGGAGAACCGGCTTGGGCGGGCTCGCATGTAATATGCTTTCCATGGCTTCATTTTCTGTTGGCTTATACAGTACATATAGAAATGTATTAGCATTACGTTGCACCTCTTTTAGGTCATGAATGCATGATTTAAACCGCGTTCACCACACTGCAAAGTGTTGTTCAGGAGCTCACTCGGCACACGTCCTGCTATATATATATATATATATATATATATATATATATATATATATATATATATATTCGTATTTGTAACTAAAATATATAGAAAGATGAGCATAACTTCGCGGTTATCTTAGGTTTATTGACCGAACAGTTTCGGTCGGTGGACCGACCTTTTTCAAGGGACCTTCTAAATACGCTTGGCACATTTAAAATCCAGTTACTATATCTACATATAGGATATACTACTACGTGACAGGCTTCCCATATTTCGCGCACAAACTTTTTTTCCCACTTTGACACTCCCAATGCTGACGCATTATAAACACGTGGAGAATCGATTGCGCTGACATCATATTTAATATAGATGTGCGTTCCCTCTTTCGGTCTGTCTCCGTTTATTGCGCTGTTTTACCATCACAAGCCATGGGGCACGAACTAGCTCAGCGTCGCAAGCTTTTGCTAATATAGCCAACCTCACCCTTCAGAAGAACTGCGTTTGCGTCACTATTTAACATCGCTTCAAACTCACCAAACTCACGCATAAGAGCAGCTGGCAATAAGTGCGACTCCATTACGCAGCTAATGCAGCCTAAAGTTCTGCAACCTCTACTCTGGCACTGCTGCTGCCTGCTGCACCTTATGCTGACATACTATATACTATATGCGTTATAATATACGGCGCGATCACCTTGTACATGCAGGCGTGTACCGCATAGGGCTTCAGCGCGTAAAACTAGTTAGCTGACCCACGCATCGAGAAACTCGGCCACTACAGTCGGCGTATATAACCTCGTAACCACCTGGATATCGCCTGGTTATCGCGCTGCAGTGCGAACTCGGCAAAAAGACAGCTGAACCGGGGACGCCTTGACTTCGACGAAAGCAACGCGCCAACAACGGAAGAGGGAACAGCGAAAGGCTCGTTATTTTAGGAGCTCACTGTCATGGCAGCAACCAGAGAGTGTTGTATATAGCCGGCCTCATTGAAAAAGCACGGCGTCTCGCCACTACACCGCTTCGCTGACCCACTGGTAACATATGTATCTCCTCGGCAGCGCGTTTATTGAGGCCTAATGGATCGAGGCTCGGAAGAGGCCTCTCTCCAAATTCAGTTAGGCCGACTTAGCACTGCCGTAGTCACGGCTAAAGCGGGAAGGAAGTAAAGTGAGGGAGGGGGGGAGGGGGGTGTAATTTCCGGCAGTCCTGCATACCAGTAGCATGCGAATCGTGGTTCATTCTCGCATTCCGCCACACCGCACATAATTAGTACGGAGCGGCTCGTGCGTTATATATATATATTTTTTATCCTTTATTTAACCCGTTCGTGCAATCCGTGCAAAAGAGTAAGAGCACAGAGGGAGGAGGAGCAGTTCAGAAGCTCTTGCTGGCTTCTGAAGACGGTATACGTCACGCGCACTCTGCATCTGTCTCTTAAGAACGGAAGCCGCTGAACTCGTTACGTTGCCGTTACGGAACTTTCGTGAAGAGGGTGGACACGAACCCGCGTTTGCCTGAGGGGGCGTCGTGAGAATCGTCTCTATACGCCATAGCGAGCGAGTCACGACCTAAGGCTGTGCATACATCGCGCGCTTGACTTTTTATTTTATTTTATTTTTCTCGTTGTCAGCTCTTCGGTCCTTAGACAGTTGATAGCGGGGCTCGTGCTCGACTGTTGTGAAGTCGCCAGCCGAGCAGGCGAGCTCCTTGGTCGCTGGCCTGCGGAACTCACGACCCTCTCAGCAGCGGCGCCCAGAGGCGAGCTGCACACACTGCATTGCGCCATACAGTTCCCGGCGCCCAGTTACGCGAACGTGCGCGCATTTTTTCTTGTTCGAAATCGGCTCGCTGGCGTTCCGTGAGCAGCGTTGCGCTTATTTGTTGCAGACCATTTTGCTCCAGCGGCCCTTGAGACGCTTTCGTCCTGGAAACACTAAACAGTTACCAGGGGTATATATTATCGATACGTTGTCAGTGGCGGCAGCATGCTTATGCAGCCGAGGGCTTTCCTCTCAAAGTGTGGTTGTGTGCAGGTTAATAGTGGCCGGATTTTTCTCAGATCACCGAGTGGAACGGGGGCGTTCGTTAGAAAAAGGTGTGGCGCTCAGTGGGTTACTTGTATGCATGCAGTATCGCGGCTCGTGACTCGGCTTTCGCGATAGTTTTCTTTTCTCTTGGCACGACACGCTGCCCGAGCAGATCTGATGTTTCGATCAAGTCAGAACCGCGGCTCTTTGAACACGTCGAAAAAACAGTGTTCGTATAGGTGCGTCGCGCTCCTGTCATATTTACCTACTTCCACCGTGGTGCGAAATCATTGTATGCGTGCACCCGTACTGCCAAAAGGCCACTAGACCAGCGATCGGCCGTTAATCAACGTGTATGGCCTCAAAGAGGCTGGTGCCGGCGATTTATTGATGTCTGCAACAGGTGGCCATGATAATCATTGCGTACATTGCCTGTTCGCTAGTTATCAGAGCGATTTCGTTTGTTTTTGCTGCATTTCGTTAATGCATTCGTTCCGAGACACTGAAAGGGCAGGCCCATCATTTCTGTGCAAACTGGAGATCCAACTTGACATCAGCTGGATCTACGGACGTTGAAAAACGCCAATGCCATTGCGACGGCAGGACAAAACGCTTAAAAGAAGGACAGGTCCCACGTAAACTGGCACCTCTCATCATTTCAATGTAAGTATTTAAGAGAAATTATGGGTTTCCACGCGAAATATATGAGATCTGTAGACTCTGGTATATCGGATAAAGACGAATTTTATATTTGGCTGGAAGATGCATAGCATAAATGTGCACGAAACACTACGAATAGAAAAATGTTGGTTACAGAGGCCACGTGTTGCACAGTAGAAGCAAGGATGTGTGGTGTAAGCGCGTTCGTGCCCTAACAGATATGAGAAGTGGAAGGTATTCGCATGTGATTGAAGCGGGAGCTAGTTGGTTTGTCTATGTCGCACTAAGTGTATCTTCCCGCTTAGGGCCTTCTCCCATAGGGCGCCGTTGTGTATTGCATATAGCCATGGGCCCCCAATGATGGAGTCGATGTGTGTTGGGGCTATACGTACCAGAGGCGGGGCCTGTTTGGACGCGCCAGCGATCTAGTGTACAGGGAAGCTGCATCTTTGATTCACGCTGGACTCATGGCGTTGAAGGCACCCTGTTTCGGTAAAGGAGGTCTAAGAACGCGGGGAGTATAGTGTACCTCGCTAATCGAGTTTGGTGGCCCCGCGATGTTGGGCTAACTGGACATGGCCGTTGTATCAGCGCACTCTCCGAGGAAACGACCCTAAAGACGGTGTAGCTGTGTGATACCGTTATGTAGCTTATCGCTGGTGTATCTTTCACTGACCGCGTGCCTGCAAGACATTAACCCACAACTATTGCGGAAGGATGTCCCATGAGCAGGCAGTCAGAGACAAATTTCCAGCAGGCGCTGCGGCCCCATTGTAGTCCAGTACTTGACCTAGAAAGCACCTTCTGCATCCAAACAATGTGCTCTCCATGTGGGCCTCTTCGGAAAACGCTGGTGAGCTTGTCTTGGTATGCCTGTATGGGCGAGGAACGAAACCTTCTAGCCCGGAATTAACACCGAGTGTACTGAGCAATGGTAGTTTCTTTTCTGGCATCCTTTTTTGACATCGAATGCACATTAACTATTGTCATTACAAACGCATCATGCATCATCAACAAGGTCAGTCGGCCAATGACAAGGAATGTACAAGATTAACCCCAAGCGCTCCCGCATCAAACCAAACTTACATAGACACTGAAGCTGTGTTCAATATCAGCGCGCTCCGTATATGGTTTTGTTAAATTATTTTAGTGCTGTTCCAGGACCGTAAAAGCCGCGATGTGTTTTACCAGGACAGTGTCACATAAGAGCCTGAAGTTGGCGCTACAACAAAATTTCTTCTCCTTCTACCCATCGTGAATGTTACTCATCATGAGTAGCGTCAACGTCAGGCAAGTTTAAATTGACCAAACGAGTGTACATCTCCAGCAGGTAACAATGATTGTTGTCATACAAGGAATACTGATCTAGAAAACTGTGTTAGTAAATCGTCTTCTCTTTTTTTTTTCTTGTTTGCTTCCTCGGGTGTTCGTGCTTGTGCACCTTCAAGCGATGCTTAAGTACAGAAATATTGCTAAGCTTTTGAGACAGTGCATTTTGCAACATCGCGGCAGTAAAGACATGTCTAAAACATCGAAGCGAATCTCGAATTTATTATGTAGCGGTTGCAATGCATCCTTTCTTACTTGCAAGATACGGCCTGAGCTATTTTACAAGTGCAGACGGGATGTAGTTTCATCCATTGATATACAACGCTCTTACAAGGAAACAATAAATGAAACGAAAAAAAGAATAAAATAAAAAAAATCAAGCAAAACAGCACAAAACTAGGAGTGCGAGCGGCGCCGATCGCTTCACGAGAGTATTATAGCACGGGCGCTGCGCTGCGCGGATATGGAACGGACGTGTCTGTGTGGACATTCGCGCACTTTCCGCTCCGATACTGTAAAAAAAGGAAAACATACGAAATCCGTTTCAGCCGACGTGCTACCGAGCCAAAGCCGGCTATTTTGGAAAATTTCCGTGGAACGTCCTCCTTAAAAGGAAATGGAACTAGCGCACCTATCACAAATAGAAGTAGATGTACCCGTCGCACGTCGTAAGGATGGTAGTCTTTGGTCTTGACTTTGTTTGTTTGCTTGCTTGCTTGCTTGCTTGCTTGCTTGCTTGCTTGTTTGTTTGTTTGCTTGTTTCATATATCCTTGCAAATGCACGAGGCCTTTTGGACAGCACGTAATGGGAAGACGACGCCGCGGCTTTCAGTTTACGAAGGGTGCCGCTGCATGGTACAAGTGCTGGACACGGTTTCACAAAAAAAGAGGTAGAGACTGAACCATACAACAAGAATTCGCTTCGGCGGCATTAAACGATGCAACACACGCAACATCAGAGCGAAGGAAGAGAGGTCGGAGCGCATACCATCAACCCAATATAAGTCGAGATACGTGGCAGCACATTTTACCCCGCTGTACGTGTGCTATCACCACAAACCATAAAGATACACTATCGAGCGATACCCTTGTGATGGATAAGGAAAGAAATAGGATAACATGCAGAAGTGTGTGCATTTGGGCTAGTTGGTTCATTACTTGAGAGAGAGAAAAAAAAGCTGCTCTATGGACAAAACGTAGTGAAGGGACGGACAGACCCTTCTTTACGTCCTGTTCATGGTGCTGTATTCTTTTTTCTCTTGCTCAAATCGATAACATGTACATCGATATTTTGAACCCCTGTCTGTATTATTAACAGAAAAATATGTGCAGACTTCAGCGATTCCTGCGGTTTTCATTTACTGAAAGAGCAGCAGACTATCGTTGCAGATGCCGCCATACTCCCAAGAGCAACTTCTTTCTTTTTTTTTTTTATTTTTCGATGCACACTGCGAAGGCCTCGTCTGCTACAGTCTTGCCTGCCGTAGCCTCCGAATTACGTGGGCAGACGTCACAACTCTCAGAGACTGTGTACTGCACAACACCCCGCACAAATTTCTAGGCGCGGATGTTGCCGCGCCTTGCTCCCCATCTTCTTTCTGGTGTTTTACGTGCCAAAACCAGTTCTGATTATGGGGCACGCAGTAGTGGAGGGCTCCGGATTAATTTTGACCACCTGGGGTTATTTAACGTGCACTACAACGCAAGCACACGGGCGCTTTTGCATTTCGCCTCCATCGAAATGCGGCCGCCGCGGCCGGGATTCGATCCCGCAATCTCGTGCTCAGCAGCGCAACGCCTTAGCTGACAGCCACCCCGGCGGGTCGCCTTGCTCCCCACTGCTCATTGTCGTATAGGCGAATGAGTTCGACCACCGGTGGTGGAGAACGTTTTATTTCTCGTTCTCAGATGACGAAGATGAACCTGAGAAAGTAGCCAGACGACGACGGCGTTAACAGGAAGCACGGACGGATATATCAAATCCACATTCGATTTTCTGACTGCGGTCGCAGTGAGAAACACTCTGACATAACGACAGTTTTCTGCTTGCATATACACGCGGTGCCAGGAGGTTACTAAAAGGGGCTTTGGCTCGCTGTTTCGAGCAGTGTCTCTTTAGTGAATGGGGCTTCTGAACTTTTGCTAATGCCACTTTTATGGTGGACGTACTGTGTTTTTTTTTCCCTTCCTTCTTTTCTGAGGCCCGAGAACAAACATAAGTGAACACTCTGTATACATAATGAAATGCACAGGAGTCTGTTGTCAATTCACAGAATCACGCAGGTATACCTTAACGCGCGAGTGGCAGTCTTTGACGCCGTCCGTGACACAGTAATGAGCAAACAACTTCGCAACACACACACACAAACTGGCAGACTAGAGAGGAGGAAACCGAAGGACAAGAACATACAGAGAGAGTAAGTAGGTGAGACAAAGAGAGAGACATTGCACACATTAAAAAAACACGCATCCACTGACATCACTTTGTGCTTGAGCCGTATGTACAAGTCTGTTTGTTCACTTAGAAAGGCTCTAAAGAGCAATAATAAATGACTTAACCTCCGGGGTAGATCAGTCAGCTAAGGTGTTGCGCTGCTGCGCACGAGGTAGCGGGATCGAGTCCCGGCCGCGGCGGCCGCATTTCGATGGAGGCGAAATGCAAAAACGCCTGTGTGCTTGCGTTGTAGTGCACGTTAAATAACCCCAGGTGGTCAAAATTAATCCGGAGCCCTCCACTACGGCATGCCTCATAATCAGAACTGGTTTTGGCACGTAAAACCCCAGAAGAAAAATAATAAATTAGTTTAGGCGGGTAACATACTATTTCAAAACTCTATTTGCCCCCACTTTTGTGTAGAGAAGTTCACTGTGTGTGTGTGTGTGTGTGTGTGCGTGTGTGTGTGTGTGTGTGTGTGTGTGTGTGTGTGTGTGTGTGCGTGCGTGTGTGTGTGTGTGTGTGTGTGTGTGTGTGTGTGTGTGTGTGTGTGTGTGTGTGTGTGTGTGTGTGTGTGTGTGTGTGTGTGTGTGTGTGTGTGTGTGTGTGATGGAGCAGAGCTGGAAAGCGAAGAGAAAAAAAAACTTTTCTGATAAAATTTCGCACCAATTGACCGACGTTCCTAGCGACAGCAGTCACTAATTTGCTTACCCTGATATGCGTGGTCTTTCATAACTGCAACCCTTCAGAGGGATTAAACAGTTTATCCCGCCATAAGTAGCTAGCCAGATTTCTTACTGCTCTAGTTATGTTGCGCGGCAGTCACACAGCGGCCACACATTTGACAGCAGGAACAAGTAAGGACGAATAGGTTTGCCAGAGGTTTACAGCAAAGACGCTACGTACGGTCGAATGTGTGCGTTGGTTTTGTTGTTGCTGAAACTCTGCAAGTAAATAGTTCATTTTTTCTTTGTTTGTTTGTGTCTTCCTTCCTTCCTTCCTTCCTCTCTTTCTTTCTTTCTCTCTTTCTTTCTGTAGCTTTAACTTGTATGTATAATGCGGCAAATAGGTCGGAAGTCTTTTTACGAACTGCTCGTGAAGGTTTATAAACTGCTCAAGTGAACTTTCTTCAACAATACTTCGAATATTTTTCTGGCTTTAATGTCAACTCTTCATTGTTTTAATCAAACGCAGGAAGGAAACCAGTTGCCGGCGTCTTGCAATAAGTGCCGACACCTTACGTATATATGTAAAACAATGGCATCTCCAGGCCCCTCTTAGAGCGCGTTGATTTTGAACGTGCCGTGTGACTTCCTTGCCCCTTGCGGTGAACCTGTTCAGCGCACGAAAAAAAAAAAAAAGGTGATCTAAGGATGACGGAGCTGACGAAAGAGCGTGGGAAAGCGTATACGCCGAAAAGTGCACGGCGTTGCTTCGTCGAAGGCCTCAATCGTCTGCGGCACGGAGACCTGCCAAATGACCCTGCTACTTTTCCTCTCCGCGCCTGACCCTAATGACCAACACAAGCCAAACTGTCCTGTCGCCTCCGGCTAATTAATACCCGACAATTGCGTCCCTACGCTCGCCTCGCGACGACGAAAAATCCGCTTCGAGTCGATCCACTTTTACTTGCTTAACTGTCGCCGCCGTTAAAAGAAAACAGAAGGAAGATCCGTCTGCAACAATCACCGGGTCGTGAGCGGTTAAACCTCACCCCGGAGAACAACTCTTGTATTCTATACTGAGCGTAATAACTCGCATTATAGGACACCAACTGCCAGATACAAAAAAATGACAGGTGGCGGCCGGAAGACATCAGACACGCAACTCTCAAACGCAGCCTTCTAGACAGTAATTTGCTTCCGGTTCTGGAGCGGAGCTCGTCCTTTAATGTCGCGATTCTCCTGTATAGTCACGCTGCTTTTACATAACTCGACTTGTGTATGACATTTAAAATATTTGATGCGAGGAAGAGACGCACCGATTTAGCAAGGACCGGAGAACAGAACTGCCGATCTGGTAGCGTCCGATGCATAGTCACAAGTCAGGCGCACGGAGGGCAACGTCTCTGCTGGCGGTGCGTCGTCCGTTGAATGGCGCGCGCTGCACAAAACGGCTATCGCAGGAAGGGGCATGTGTATATAACTATACACAAACTGAGTAGGCTTTCCCGGCGCACCTAATACATATAGACGTCGCAACGATTGCGTCGTGACGCCTATAAGACAGAACAAAGGCAGAAGCGATATGCTCGCGGAAATAGTCGTTGCGTTCCTTGCGTTACGTTTCGTGCCGTCTAAATGGGCTCCGGCTAAGGATAACCACGATGGCCATTGTGTTGCCGAAGCGCCGTGGCCTTGACCGAAACGAAAGCGCCGAATCGATCGTCCTAACAGCTACGCCGTGCCTCATTGAGACGAGGGAGGCAACGCGGCTTTCAGCGTGCCTAACCAGAGCCAAGCGGAAACCACGAGAAAGCTGTAATTTTTGCGAGCATTGGAACCAAAACGAAGCTATATTATTTTACGCACCGGAACAAAGCGTAAATAAAATTAAGGTTCTGGGTTTAAATTCACAACATTATACGGTAATCTGCGGTCATGTAAAGTGGCCGCTGCATTCTGTAGCTTGTAATGTGCCTGTGCGCGAGGGAGGGGGGGGGGAGAGGGGGGCGTCCCATGGCATATACGTATTCGCATATCAAAGGCTTCGGCAAAGGTTGACGCCCTTATCACCGATTGCGTTGCCTGTTTCCTATCAAGGACGATCGCTTTTGACCACGCCTATGACTTGGCGGGACACCGGCAGGGCAATGTTAGCGTGTCAGGAAACAAAAATACAAGTGGTTAATTGGTCGATGGGGTTTAAAGTATACGCGTCTAAACGCAACACAGCTAGGGGACGAAGGTGGAACACGAGCAGATGCGAAGTATTTAGGCTATCTATGAGTATGCAATATTCGTCCCGCCTATCATCCACTGGGCCAAGGCCATCGCCGAAGACACCATAGGGGCCCTGCATGGTCAAAGGGCTCCTCCCCTATACCCCCTTCCCCAAAGTTAAAGTTTTCATCCTCATCGTCCAGAGTTTTTTTCTGGGGATCATCCGTTAATCATCAGGCCTGAAAATAAGCGCCTAATAAAGTGTTGGCATGTACAGGGTCATCCAGTGTAAGAGGAAACGCATCATTAGTATACAAGGTGGGATATCTTCAACACACCTTCTACTTCACGGGGGAAATGTGCCGAATGCGATCCTTAATGATGATACCGATAAAATAAATCGTCGTTTTCATTATTTTCTGCTAAACATCAGCTGCTATAGGCTGTCGAATACTAATGATGTGTTCCTCCTAAAAGTGGCGGGCCCTATACAGACTACCAGAGCTGACTCACAATTACTAAAACCAGGTGTTCTTTTTAGCTGCACCAAATTTCTTTTAATTAGAAAAATAGAAAGCAGGGTAATGTTAAGTTTACCATTCGAGTACACTGATTGGGAGCCTCTTGATATTGAGCAACCTCCGTACTTATGTGCGTAATTAACGAAGTTACGCTAATTAACCTTTAATGCGAAAGCACTATATGCCCCATTACGCGAAAATCCTTCAGCGTGACCGAAAGATGGTACCAAAATTGGCCGACGCCGCAAAGAGTAAAACCACGTCGAAAAATGATCCCAAATGTCCAGAAGCCTGGACTTGTGCATGTGGGCGCTGATTGAACTAGACGAAGATCCCAATTTCCTCAAGAAAATCATTTGGGCAGATAAAACCCAGTTTTGTCGAAATTCTACTGTGAACATTCACAATCCACATTAATGGGCAAAATGAATTTCCACTGGCTCCGGGAGTTCAATCAGCAAGTACGGTGGTCCGTTAACCTATGGTGCTGGGTTTACAATGACAAAGTTATCGGGTCATACCTTTTTTTATGACACACTCACTGGGAAGCTATACACCGAGCCAATACTGCCAGAAGTTGTACGAAAATTATTCTCAGAACTGTCGCTAATACTTTTAAAAGACACTAGGTAGCAACAGGACGGCACTCCTCCGCTTTCCACTTCTAGGAGAAGAAGACGACTGAGGCGTGCAGACGTGCTTCGCATCGGCTCCGTGCCTTTGGAATTTTCCAAGCGCCCAAAATTTCCTGGCGCCGCTGGGATCAGCGGAATATCTTCGTAAACATCAAGGCGACTCAGCGGAACCACACCTTCGGTGAGCCGCAGTTTTTACGACCAACGAGTGCCCCATTTGTTCGGCCACGCCGACAGGAGGGTTAGCCCTAACGCCGAACGCTGGCGTACGGGAGGCCGGGGACCCTCAAGCAGCCGCCACGTCGTCGGTGAGCTGCGGAGGCGACCCAACCCGCAACGCTACGATCACCCGAAACCCAGGCACCATGACCTATAAACCCACCACCACGGAAACTATGGAAATTGCATCGGAGAGTCACCCGACACCCCTGCCTGACGAGGCCTTGCACGGGACGTCTGCGGTTCTCTCTGAGCAGCTCCACCATCAAGAATCCCAGTGGCAAGCGGTTGTTTCCCTTCATCGGAAACGCCGCCTGCAAAAACAACAAACCCCGGGTGAGCAGGACCCAGTCGGGCAAACTGCGGCATCGAAAACCCAGGCGTCAGCCACCGACGCAAAAGCCATTCCGCCAGCTACCTGCGAGGAGCGTGGATCCCGAACACCCATTTCTGAAGACGCAACTGCAAGGAGCAGGCCTCGCCGACGCGCGCCTTCGCTCCCGCGCACCGACATAAACATCATCATCCGCCCGGCCCCGGGCCTCATACTTTGAAAACTACAGACCCATCAAGTGGCCAGGGCGATCGTCCAAGCCACCGGAGGGGCGCCGATCTGCAAGGGGGACAGCTTCAATCCCCGCCTGCGACCCGGCTCGAATATCATCATCGTGAGCACCCGTCACGAGGGTACGGCGGCCACCCTCATGAAAATTATGAGCCTCACGTTCCACGGACGATCACACCCTGTGAAGGTGTATCGACGTAGGCACCAGCGAAGAAGAGCTTATGGCGAATCTTCGAGTTCGCACACATGGAGTCCGCATCGTGCGGGCCCGTATGCTTGGTCAATCTCAGACAGCCCTGCTCCACTTTGAGCGACCCCAGGTGCCTAGATTTGTGTACTTCTACGGAGGGGAGATGCCTTGCCGAGACTACCAGCCGACAAGGCAGTTCTGCCCCATCTGCAGAACCACCAGACATCGACCACACGTCTGCCCCAACCCAACGGCTGGCGCGTGCAATACCTGCAACCACCCTAACCCAGAAGCCGGACACACTTTTGTTCCGAAGTGCGCCCTGTGCGGAGGGGCCCATCTCACGGCCGCAAAAGACTGCAACAATAAACTAAAGCGCATTCCCCCCCGAGGGAAACCAGCCTCCACCACCACCCCCAAAACCCAACGACATCCCCGCCCACGGTGGTTCAGCTCCGAGCAGGAAGACTCCGACTCCGACTACTCGGAGTCTTCGATGACCTACAGATCCCGGTCCGGTTCCAGCCCGAGGTCCAGGTCCCGCTCCTGTTCGTGGCCCCGGCCTCATTTCCGGTCGCCCAGACGGCGATCTCAGTCGACGACCAAGCAACAACAGCATGGTGCATCCATCATAGCGGCACCCAAAGATAAGGCCGGGGTCCCAGCCAAACCAACGGAAGACCAAGGAAGCCCCACCAAGAGGGCGAACACCAAAGAACAAGAGGTAAGCTGGGCAGCAGTAACCTCACTCTCGTACAAAAAACCACAGACGCCACCACCCACGAAATTCGAACAGGAACTCGCGAGCATGCGCGCACAGATACAAACACTCACACAAGAAAACAGACAACTCAAACAACAAGTGATACAGCTCACACAAAAACCACATGAGATGGCACCACACCAGGCCATCATTGACCTACAAACCAATGTCGATGCCATACAAACCCAGATGCAAGCCTTCATGGATGCTACACGCGCCCAGTTGGAACAAATAACACAGACTGCCCTACAACGCACATAGGCAACAATGAAGCACATGGAAGCCGCTGTAGACAGCAAGCTTAAGGGCCAGCTTCACTCCATAAAACTGCAAAAAACACTACGACAGAACCTCTGCAAAGTCACACCTGCGGCAGGACATAACCGACCACAAAACCCATCACCGATCATAACATCACCGACCACAACAGCCAACAATGCCTAGACCACACAAGCTAGTCAAAGAAAACTTAGAAATTTGGCAATGGAACTGCCGTGGGTACCGAAGGAAAAAAGGGCTACTGACACAATTGATCGCTCAATCCTCAAAGCCGCCAGGGGTCATAGTCCTACAAGAGCCCGGTACCCGACCAACACTACATGGCTACGAGGAATACCACGCAGGTCAAGACGACAAATGGAAGGTAGCCACACTCGTAGACAAAAACATAACAACTATACAACACAAATCCATACACGACGTAGACGTACAACATGTACTCCTAGAATTTGTCTACAAAGGCAATCAGAGAAAGAGTGCCTTCATTCTAAACGTCTACTGCCCCCCCCCCAGCCAAAGGCAGGCAAACATTGGCAAACTCTTCAGGGACACTCTCCGCCTCGCCAAAGACCGCCCTCTGGTAATCATGGGCGATTTCAACGCTCAGAACACGCTATCGGGGTATCAGAGGCAGGACTGGAAGGGTCTCCAGCTAGAAACACTAATGGAACAGAGTCACCTCACACTGATCACAGACCCGTACACTCCGACGAGGGAAGGAAACAGCGTAACACGCGACACCACTCCCGACCTCACCTTCATCACACAAACCACGCGAGCCGAATGGCTCAACACACTCGAAAACTTAGGCAGCGATCACTACATACTGAACATAACGCTACAAACCGGACGCCTACGCAGGCAGATCGGCACAGCCAAATCACTGACTGGCGAAAAATCAGGGAAGCCCAAGAAGAGGACACCGACACAATCACGAACCTGGAAGACTGGTGCGACAACCACCGTCGACAGAAACAACACCACACAAAGGAAATTGCCAGAACGGAAGAGACCCCAGAGGTGGATCCCCACCTACTACACCTGTGGGACGCCAAACGAGGCCTCACCCGCCGTTGGAAAACACCGAAGTACAACAGGAAACTGAAGACACGCATAGCACAAATAACAGCGGAAGCAGAAGAATATGCCATGCAACTCGCCTCGGTGAACTGCTATAGATTCTGCGACTCCTTCGGTGGCACCCTGGGTACCGCCAATACGTGGCACATACTCAAAGCCATCCTGGACCCCACCAAAACCAAAGGAGAGGGGCACAAAGCCCTGGAGCGGTTACTACACACCTACCCAGGCAGCCAACAAGACCTCAACGACACCATCAAGAACAAGTGCTATGGAGATCCAGCTCCCGCGCAACCATGTACAACACCAGACATGGGACAACCCAACCCACTTTTGGACGAACCTATCACAGAAAACGAGGTGAGAGCGGCCATCGCAGCCACCACCCGTAACACAGCGGCGGGCACGGACCGTATCACGAACGCCATGATCAGAAACCTTAACGACAAGGTCATCTCCGCGCTCACGGCCTTTCTCAACCAACACTGGGAACAAGGTACGGTGCCGGCGATGTGGAAACACGCACACATAATCATGATCCCCAAACCGGGGAAGAAATTGGCAATTGAAAATCTCAGACCCATCTCGCTCACATCCTGCCTCGGCAAGGTGTACGAGAAAATCATACACAAGAGACTACAGAGACACTTAGAAGACAACAAGCACCTGCCAGACACCATGTTTGGTTTCCACGCAGGCTTGTCCACACAAGACGTTTTACTCCTAATCAAGGAAGAAGTCCTCAGCTACGTTCCCCGCAGTGGCGAACATGCCCTCCTAGCAATCGACATCAAAGGAGCTTTCGACAACGTCAGCCACCAAGGAATCCTAGAAGGGCTCGCCAACACCAACTGCGGTGAGCGAACGTATAAGTACGTTCAGAGCTTCCTAAGCCACGGCACGGCAGAGCTGAAGATTGGGGAGATCCAGACTGCAGTATACAACCCTCCCAACAAGGGCACACCACAAGGAGCAGTCATCTCACCCACGCTCTTCAATGTCGCCATGATCGGCCTCGCAAGAAAACTGCAGGATGTAGAAGGCCTCCGCCACGCCTTCTACGCAAACGACATAACACTCTGGACCACAACAGGGTCCCTTATTGAAAAAGAAGAACGGCTGAAAACTGCAGCTGACATCATCCAAGAATACGTCAGCCAACGGGGACTACAATGCTCGCCCGAGAAATCTGAACTCACACGAGTCTGGCGAGGCCGGGGCAACCACACAGTCCCCACAGACCCAACACGAAAAATCGAGGTACACGTCAACGGGAGCCTCATACCAGAAACGACATTGCTGAGGGTGCTGGGCATGTGGCTGCAGTCTAACCAGCGTGCCACACACACCCTTACGCTCCTCAAAACCAGTGTCAAGGCGATATCACGCATGATATCCCGTGTAACATCGAAGAATAGAGGCATGAAGGAAGGGGACACCCTCCGACTGGTCAAAAGGCTGGTGGTGAGCAGAATCACATACAGCCTTCCCTACTACCATCTCACACAATCCGAGACGAAACAGGCCGACACGCTCTTGAGGATGGCTTTCAAGACCGCTCTCCGCCTGCCGATGAGTACATCGACTGAGAAATTATTGGCGGTGGGGTTACACAACACCCTCAGTGAACTCACAGAAGCCCTTCACGTCTCACAACAACAGAGACTTGCGCGGACTCAGACGGGCCGGTAGGTCCTACAAACCTTGGGCTTCAAAGCCACAACAATACGAACCCAAGAAACCTGCACGATACCTCGTCACGTCCAGGACAGGTATCACATTGCCCCAATACCACGCAACATGGACCCTAACCTACACTCCGGAAGGAGGAACGCGAGGGCCCAATACATAGAGAAAACATTCAGGTTCGATACCATGGCCCGTTTTACGGACGCCGCTATGTACGGAACGAAGAAAAAGGGCGCAGTGGCAGTGGTCTGCGACCGCCGAGGCCACGTCACCTCCAGTGCATCGACCCGCCCCTGCACGATCACGGAAGCGGAAGAGCTGGCCATCGCGTTAGCCATCCGCGAAGGCCAACACGAAAACAAACCACTGACGATCCACACGGACTCCCAGCAGGCCTGCCGCAACTTCCTACAGGGAAGAATCGCAAGACCTGCGGCACAAGTCCTAGCCCAAATACCCAAGGAGGACACTGACGACAACACCATCACAACCATCATTTGGATACCGGGTCACGCTGCCATCACGGGTAACCTGTATGCCGACAGAGCAGCTCGAGAATTTGCACATAACCGAGCACTCATCACGCCGACTGCAGATGACCCTGACCCAGTTGACCCCGAGTATTCAGCAATCCTGAACTACCACAGAGGGAGTCGCTTGCGATATCCCCCACCCCATCGAATACTAAAAACAGAGGATGCTGTTGTCTGGCGTAGGCTCCAGACAGGCACTTACACGAACCTACACATATTACATCGCATGCACCCCACAGCCTACAGGGACGAATGCCCGTGGTGTGGGGCCACACCAACCCCATACCACATTACGTGGGAGTGCACGCTACACAACATAGAACACCATGACACGAACACCACGAGGGAGCAATGGGAGGCACTGCTGCCCAGCTCGGCCCTCGACGACCAGCTCAAGCTGATCCAGACCATTAGCGAGAAGATGGCAAGAGCCAGCGCAGCCCTGGACTAGGGGCCCCGACCATTAGCGATGCCTTGGGGCAAGACAAAACTATCTTTGGATTAAAGTTTATATATCTATCTTTCCACTTCTAGGGCAGTGAGGTGCCTTCATAACAGTTTCCCTCTTCAATGGACAGGACCTAGTGGACCCGTGGTTGACACGCTCACCATACCTCGGCTTTATGAAACACTCGGCTTTTTGAAATGTCATTTACGTCACGCTCATGCACATTTAAAGTTGCTGACTTACAAATCCATCATCAGACCAAAACTTGAGTACGCCGCTGCCATCTGGAGCCCGCATCAGGTGTACCTTATAAATACACTTGAAGCTGTGCAGAATCAAGCAGCCTAATTTATCCATTCATCCTATTCGTATCACACCAGTGCATCATCCTTAAAAGAAGAATCATCTCTGTTGCCTTTCGCGGTCCGCCACCGCATCGCATCTCTAGCCCTGCTCCATAAGTTTTATTAAAGCACCCGTGACCGTCCGAGCTTTATTATCCCACCAGCCCGCACATCTCATCGTACCGGCCATCACCCTCAAGTCGCCCGGCCAAGCAGCCGCACTGCTACATTCTCCGCGTCCCTTTTTCCACGCGCAGCATCCGATTGGAATGACCTTTTCCACAGCATTGCCGCTATCACCTCCCGACAATATTTCTTCAAAATGTAACAGACTACCTGTCGCGGAATTAACAGGCGGTTACCTTTGTAATTTTTTTCCTTTGTATATCCACTCCTTATGTAACACCCCCCAGAGGGGTCCTTAAGGAAATGAAATGAAATGAAATACCTTTCCCCTCTAGATTTCTCCCTTTGGGCATATGTAAAAAATGTTGCTTAAGCCACTGAACCTGACACTGTGGAAGACCTTAAAACTAGAATAATTGCTGTATGTGCTGCAATTCAACCTGTAATGCTAAAGCGAGCCTTAGATGCCTTGAAAGACAGGTTGATGATGCGTGTTGCCACGAATGGTCATCATTTTAAACATTTAGGCACGTAAAGGCGTGTCATCGACGTCACACACGCTGTTTTTCTAGGTAGTTTATATATTAAGGAGCCTGGAAAGGGGAAATGATTGTTCGCTCCCCCATGAATTCCGCTATTCAAAATTTGATCGTCGGGATAGGTTTTGCAAAGTACTCATTTGCTGTAGCCGTTATTGATAATAATAATTATTATTGATAATTATTATTGATAATTTAAAAAATGGGGAGCCATTCCACTCTGTGAAGGTGGATGACCAGCGAAGATGTAGCTTATAACACAGGGTTAGACGAGGGTGCATGTATTTATTTTCATCATTCGGTAATGGCAGTGATGATACCTTTGTAATTACTGTGATCTACACTGATTGGTTCTGTTACAACCTTAGACAGAATCTTGGCCAAAGTTAAATCTTTACACAGCCGTTGTTGAGTAGTTGAGTGACTTGGTGTGGTGGTTCGCGGGCCCATGACTCAGATACAGGAAGCAAAGTCATAGACAGACAAACATTTATCAATCACAGACGGCGACAGTTACACTTCCGATGAGCTACAAGACAATGAACTAATTCTATACGGTCCACGCTGTGCATGACTCACGCGAGTTGTCACAGCGCGTGTCCTCACTGACGATACGATGAGTGTCTAAGTGTCTTCGTAAGATGGTCACTCACAGTACTCGGTGACGATGTCGGAGGTGTCGACTCTTGCAGACGCAGCGCTGTTTGTACGAAGAACTCGTACAGGCGACCAGCGCAAGAGAAGACGAACTGCTTGCGGGACAGCACGGCTGGCCCACGCGGTCAGCAACGCGGCATCGCGGCCACGACCCCAGCAGGCGGTTGTGCCGGACCCTTTCACGTGGCTCGCCCGAACACCGCACTGTCGACCAAGGCCATCTGTTACCGCTGGGTTCTAACGCTCGTTCACCGCAGGAACAGCACCGACCCGTTCAGTCTGGTCTGCATCTCAGCTCTGGCGGAAACACAGGTTCACCGCAGAGCACACCAGTCTCGCCCCGGCTGGTCTGGTAGCACCGGCTCGGTCCGTGTTGTGCCTCAGGTCGAACCCGTACGCGCCCTGGCTAGCCTGGCAGTACTAGCGGAGCCGTTCGCGTTCCGAAACCCTCGAGCTCCCAAGCACGTTCGTCCCGAGCTCGCGCCTTCACTTTTTCGTCGTGGCTTCCATTGGCTTCTTCCAAGTTGCAATACTACTTTCTTACTACACTTGGATTGGTGCGTCACTTCAAACTTAACTCTTCTAGCACAAGCTGAGTGAACCGTTTCTTGTAGTAGTAGTAGTAGTAAACAACTTTATTGAGGTCCTGAGAAGCTAGGCAGGGGGCCCTGCTAGCCGTTGACTAGTCCCATGTCGGAACAGGACAGGCCGTGCCTCTCCGCTCGTTCACGGGCCCTCTGGACAGCCAGGAGTCGGACGTCTTGTCTGGTATCTGTGATGGCCTTCGTCCAGTCTTCTTCTTGGTTAAAATCCTGTAACACAGGGCACTGCCAGAGCATGTGATTTAATGAGCAAAATTCAGTGCCACAATCCGGGCAGAATGGATCAATGTCGGGGTGAAGCTTGTTCAGAAAGCCCCTAGAGGGGTAGGACCCCGTCTGGAGCTTGCGGAGCGTGCTAGATTGGGATCTGTTGAGCTTATGATGGGGGGAGGGAAAACTCTGCCTATCCTCTCTGTAATGTGACGTGATTTCGTGAAAAGTAACTAGAGGATCACTGTGGACGAGCTCTCCCGAACTCACCCGAGACACCGTCCCGTCGCGGCATATGAAACCTCGTGCATGGTCATGGGCTATCTCCTTGGGGTTCAGGTGACCCGGTAATACGTCTGGTCCCATATGAGCTGGGAACCAGACTATGTGATGAATAGTGTCTGAGGGGGGTTTGCCGTTGATAATCCTAGCTGCCTGTTTGACTATCAATCCATATGCGAACACTCTAATTGCCGCGCGGGATTCCGTGTACACTGTAGTGCGTGTTTTGTCAAGTAATGCGAGAGCTATAGCAGCCTGTTCCGCCGCGTCGACCAACGAGTTCTTCAGCGAAGCTGCCGGGAGGAGTTCTCCCCTGTCATTGACTACAGCTACGGAAAACTTGTCGGAGCTGGCGTGTCGCGCCGCGTCAACAATGGTCTCCGTTCCGGATAAGTTCTTTAGAAAAGCCCTAGCCCTCGCCAACCTTCCACCTTTATTATGTTGTGGGTGGACATGTCTTGGAAAAGGGTCTACAATAAAGGAATTCATTGTTTGATTATCAAGTTGCGTGGTCTCTCCCTGATTAATGCTAGGACGGAGGCCTGCCGCATCCAACAGCCTTCTGCCTGCTTTGGAGTTAATAATCTAATAATTTGTGCTGTTCTTTGTGCTTCAATTAACTCCGAAGTGGTGTGGTGTACTCCCAACTTCATGAGTTTCTCTGTGCTAGCCGTGATTGGAACGCCGAGCACCTTTTTGACACTTTTGCGCATGAGCGTGTCTAATTTATCTCTCTCTGTTTTGGTCCAATTGAGGGCCGTGGCTATGGAAATAGCATGGCTCATAAAGAAAGCATGGTGAGCCCTAAGGAGTATATATTCGTCTATGCCAGCTTTCTTGTTGAACACTCTTTAATTAATCTGAGAATGTTCTCCGTTTTTGTGGTGAGATGAGCTATAGACTTTGCGTTACAGCCCTTCGAGTCTAATAAAAGCCTTAGGATTTTGATAGAGTCTACTCTAGGGATGGTATGCCCATCCCTGGTACGAACGCTAATGGGCACCTGATCGAGTGGGGTGAGTCCCCTAGCACCTCGTCTAGCCTGTCTGTACAGCAGGAGTTGCGACTTTCCAGGCGAGAGTGCCAGTCCTGTACAGCTCAGGAAAGACTCAGGACGTTACGGGACTGGCACTTTGGAACCGTTTCTTGTCTAGTTTTTAAATGTCCACATTGACGTCTCAAACGATGATCACAGGGGTAGTGTCATCACATATAACCCATGCAAAGTGCGTGGTCATGAACTGCTCGATATCACACTTGGTAGTGCCTGGAGATACATACAATGTAGATATCACAATTCCGTCTTTCGGTTGTATGGCACAGACATCCCCACAGTCGGTGGCATTGTCTTCTTGCTAGTCAAGGGTGTATGGTTGTGCATATATTTAGCCTTTCCTAAATGACAATGCCTCCTGATGGTGAGTTCATGTGCTGTTCGCAAACAATTCCAGGGGTGCTATGCAGGATGCGCCGAGTTTCTGGTTCACAAGAGTTTTACCCGAGTTCGGTAGATGGCAGTCAGTGAACGGAGATAGCAAGGAACGTGCAATAACAGCAGGCAAAAAGAAATGTCCAGATAAAGCCGCGTATGACAACATGAGCGCACCCTGCGCGGCACAGTGCTTCCGCGCTTCAAGCACAGAGGACTGCGCAACAAAACGTGCCAGCGCCGCGTATTGTTATCAACGTATTATCGCAATTTAGCAATACCGTCACTGTCCCGCTGTCTAACTGCACACTTGCCGGGAGCCACTTGCCACGCCTTTCTCGGGCGCTTCAAGGGCGTGTCTCCTCTTTCGGGCATTATCTTTCTATCCTCCGTCGAATGCGAACAGGGCACATGCGGTGCATTCTTGCACCTGCACTTTCCCTCAATCGAATACTTTTAAAATACAACAAATAAAATAACGAACATTTTATTTCTTAATATGCTGGTTTTTCGTTTTGAATGCTATAAATTAGTGATGTCAAACGGAGATCGAGCGAATTATTAAATTTTGCACTTTTTTGCCGCGAGTGGCGACAGTGAGGCGAAAGCTTACAAGCGGATACATTCTGGAGGGTCGTACGCACGGAGGAGCTCATACGGTGAGCTACAGGGCTATTCTCGATAAAGTCAGTCATGACATTGATGTGTCCATTCCCTGTCTATTAGGGGAATGGCAGCGCGGCGCTGCGTCATGGCTGTTCAGCGCAGGTGCTTCACTGAGGCGGCTATTACGGCCGCCGCTTTGCCAACAGAAACGACACTCTAGCCATAGAGACAGGAGCAACGGCTGTCGCTTCAAAATGGCTGTGCGGTATTCTAGGGTCCGTAGTGACGCAGCACAGTGAAAATGCACCAGTTTATCTGCGTGTGCGAAGCCTCCGCGATGCATTTCGAAGAGCGTGCAGCCAAGCGACACAATTCATCGCTTGTCATCGCTTGCGAAGGTGCCTGCATGCGCATGAACGCACAATTTGAATGTGTTGTGCACTTCAATGTGCTTGCCGATTGCCTCTGCTGCTGAGCTAACAGCGATCGCAGAAGCATATCGTAACGACAGCGCAACAATCGCATTTTGGCGGGTGAGGGCTCTTGTGTGCAGTTAGGATATTAGACTGTGAGCGCAGGAAGGTGTCGCAATTGTTTAGTATGCCATGCTTGTGATGAAGAAATGCCATCTTACTGGGTCTAGACAAGCGAGCGTTTCTCGACGCTGACCGTGTTTGCGACACTGCAGCTCCGATACGTCACCGATGACAGAGCAGCCATCACAAACGACAGCTGCGATACGTTGCCGTTGGAAGACACTACGCACTGCTCAGGATCGTCGTCCACCACGGCGCATCAAAGCCTTGCAAGAAGTTACAGTGGCGTGCCGATAAATATGTGCTGTGCGCTACGACCACACAATGCAGACAACTGTGTTGTGGCGCCATCACAGCCCAAGAAGATATATGCATAAGCCAGAGAAAGTCGACGCTTTGTTTTTGATAGTGGTGCTCAGTACATCACTAATGTTAGTGCGAATTGTGTGTGTTTTATTTCGGCGGTCAAGATTCTTGATGCCTCTCAGTTCCGTACCACGGCGCTGTTGCCGAAAAATAGGCGCAACCCACCACCCCGTTTCAAAGGGGGCGCTCATAGCATCCATCCATGCATCCAGGTTGGGCGTGGCCGAACCGTGGTGGGTGCGCGCACCAGAGTTACATGTCTCGCACGGGGCGTGACCTATGGTTTTGATTGACAGGCGAACTCGTGCCAAACTCGTACATCGCGAAACCCCCCTCGAGTTGAACTCGAGAACATGGCGGCGGCAGCAGCAGCCTGTGTCATCGCATCCAGCTGCAGCAAGCGTCAATATGACCGTCTGGACCCGTCAACTACATGACCGACGTAGAGTTTCAGCGTCATTTTTGCCTTTCCAAACGTGAGTGCGCTGGCTGTGTGACGAGTTAGCGAAGGGCCTCGACTGCGGAGACAGCGTGGCGGGCAAATTATGCTTTCCGAGCAAAGACTGGTGTGACTAGGCTGCGGAGGAAAAGTTTGTGCGATCGCTTTGGCGCTCTCCGGCTTCAAGCGCTGTTCGTCCACCGCGCCCTAGCCCCAAGTCAGGTCCGGCGTCGTCATCGGAGTACTGGGGCACCTGCGAGCACCTGGGGTTCAACCCGGACCAACCAACCTGCGAAGGCGAAGTGCTCACATTATATAGGAAGACTCAGAATGGATGCCGGGCTGCCTTCCTGTGCAACAGGTGCCGAAAGCAGTTTTTGCCGTTACATGGTACCGCTGCACTGCACGGGTGACGAGGCGAAGGAAGTTACTTCGACAACACGGACCGCCTCGACCGTCCGAACGACCACCTCTCCAGGTGGCAAATGATTTGGCTCACGTACTGCGTGAGCCAAAGCGTAGACAAATGGCTGTTGAAGGTGATGACCAGCGACTTGTTTCCTCTATCGGAGCACGCCAACGTCGACTCGAGGAACTACCCCCGTGAGGTCGCGAGGGATGAGCTGCTGGCGCGACTTCCACTCGGTGGCCCCCGCGTAGATAGCGCAAATTGTCGAGTGCCTTCTTCGCGGCGAGCAAAAGTACAATCGACGCCGCCTAATGTCGGGCGACAACTTTCCACCGAGCCGCCAAAATTACGGCGGTGTTAAAGATGGTGGCCCATGGGTCTTCGGCATGTTCTGCGCGACCAGAGGGGTGCGGCGACTTTCCAGGTCGACCGACGAAAGGCGGCGACGCTAGGCGCCGTTATTGCAGCTAATGTTCAACCGGGGACCATTATCCATAGTGACGAATTGGCCGCATGCAAATATATCCCAAATTTAGTGGATGCTAACGGGGCTATGCCTCAATTTGCATTGGGAGATTGTCAACCACAGCGTGAACTTTGTGGACCCCATCACGGGCGTTCACACGCAAAAAAAAAATAGAAAGTTATTGTCAGAACTCGAAGCGCCACCTCGTCAGCGGTGGGTACAGCTTAACTGCACCGATGCTGGAGTCCCACTTGGGATGGATGTGGTGGCACTCAACAGCCACGTGCGCTGCAACGACCCTTTCTTGCGTTTGTTAAGCCACGGATCGCTCTGACTACCTAGTACGAAGACTCTTCCCTGCGGTTGTTAGCAGCCATCGCTCGATGATTGCCAGTATGAAGGTGCATCACAATGTAACAGAAAATAAAGCGTAGTTTTCTGACCCTTGTATGAGTGCTTTCCGGCATTCCTGAGGGCTTACACGGTAAGCGCGCGGCAAACCACTTTGGCGCTAGCCGACGCTCACTTCGTCTCGCAGCTGGGGCAGCTGGGGTGCCCCGATGCGCGCGCCCTATTCGCAGCCTTTCTTTAGCACGAGCAACGAGCGATCTGTTAAAAGCCCAGCGTGAAAACCAGGTGCACACCAATCTGTGCTCGGTAATGGAAGCGCAAGCACGCAGCTAACCGCACCAATCCAATCCAGAGGAAAGGGAAAGAGCAACGAGTGATCTGTTGAAACCCCAGTGAGAAAACCAAGCGCACACCAATCGGTGCTCGGAAATGCTAGCACAAGTACGTAGCGAGCCGCGCCAATCGAATCCAGAGAAAAAAAGAGGAGGACGAGCGTCCCCTCGTGGTATAACGCGAAACGTATTAAACTACAAATTAGTATAATATACATTCAGTGTACACCATGTAAACTTTAAAATGCTTATAACCCACATTAATGGGACTAATGTTATTGTACTAAATGCATTTATTTTATAACTTGCTTGTGCCTGTATTGCACTCGGTGGAACGACAAACAAGTGAAAGAAGGCACGACCATGCACCGACCGAATCATCGCGTGAGCCCCAGTTTGTCGACCGCCCTATGGCAACGCCTAAGCGTTGATAGCCACCCAGAGTGAATCTAGAAAACCAATGAAACTGGAGGCGTGCCGACGGACAAACTTTGTCTTGTTACCATTTGTTCTTTCATCTTGGGGCGTCGCCAGAGCTCGTGAAGATCCCGAGTTTCGCCAAACTCGGCGCATCCTGCATAGCACCCCAGTATACACGTTGACTTGAAACAATGTATCTAGATTTATTTATGTAACTTATTATTATTATTATTATTATTATTATTATTATTATTATTATTATTATTATTATTATTATTATTATTATTAGGGGCGGATAGCTGGAAGCGTGCTTCTCCGCCGCGGGGGTCAGCCCGGTATTGTACTACCTTCGAGATCGGCTTAAATGTTCTGCCCACGAACACGACAAATGGAATGGTGTGTAGCGGTATACTCGTACATTTTCGCTGTAAAAGTTAATTATCGTAACTTCGTTATTTAGACACATAAGTACGGAAATTACCCTGTATCTACAGGCTGCCAATCCGTGTACTCGAGTGGTAAGAATAACGTTACCGTGATTTATATTTAAAAAGTGATACCCTGTCTAACCTGGCGCTCTTCCGTAGCTTCCGTTTTATTTTGATATCTGTCCCTTATATTCGCGTTCCTCCGCTTTCAATCTCGTCGCCGCCTTTGAAGTATAATCGAAAGCTGAACGCCCATTTCCACTTTATTTCAAGCTGTTCAAAGACGTTACGTGGAATGCACGCTTCTGTACGATAGACAGAACGTAAAAGGAAATGCCTCTTTATTCCGCGGTCGTGGCTTCGGTATGTCTGGAAGCCGGAGCTACGGTGCCGCCTATACATAATAGCTTATCTTTTCTTTGCGTGTTTCGCTGCAGAATCTTTAGCGTAAAAAATTGTTGCTTTAATCATGGAAGCTGAGTCGTACCACAAAAAAAAAAAAGAACACGCCTCAGCTACCACGCGTTATACGCGTGGTAAAGCAACATGCATTACTCTAAGAGCCCTCGGTCGTTTATTCATACTGTACGAATAAACGACTCGGCGCCGCGCCTGGCGTGTTGTGTGTGAGGCGAACAGCGTTACGTCATATATATACTTAAGCCTTCTTAGGGAATAGCGGTGCCGCTGTATACGCTACCGCCCAGCTCACAATGGATTTGCTGGCGAGCGGAAATAAGGAGGGAGGCGCATTATGCTTATAGACAGAAGCGGGGACACCGCTTGAATACAAATGAGGAGTGACACTCCAAGGACGAACCATGTGCAGTTACATAATGAATTTGGGTTCGTATAATACTGAAATCTTCGTGAGTTGAAATCGTCCTTGGAAGGCAGGAGGGAGGAAACGAACGGTTTCAAGCGCGCTAGCTTAATTGCTTGACCTTAAAAAAAAGAAAGAAAAAAAGGAGAAATAAATATGGACTACCTGGAGATTACAAGGTAGCATCAGGAAGTAATGTGATGCGATGCCCCTACTGAATACAAGTTGTGAAGGATCAGTGACAAACACAAAGCGGCGTTCATGATGTCTTGCTAACCGCAGACCATCGAAGACTCGCGTTTAAGAGGAAGCTATCTCGGCGTCAAATCGGATTTACCTATACACAAGAGAACCGCAGAAATGCTCTCATTAAACTTACCGCTCAACCGATTTCAATGAAATTTCTGTAACTAAGAAAGATAAATTATGATGACTGTAGGAAGCAGAGTCTTGATATAGCGCGGCAAAGTCATTAATAATATTGCCGAATATCGGCAACTTTCTAGAAAACGAAGCACCAAGTTTACAAATCCATAACTCAGTACCAAAAACAGATATCGCATTTTCGTAAACTGCTTCTTTCCGAGCACCTAAAGCAGACAGCTGTAGCATATGATTTTGCAGCTTACGCAAAATCGTTACGATGTTCACGAGGGCTTTTCGAAAATTCCGCTAACAAAGCAGTGTTATAATACAGAGTGTCGTATAATACGTCACTTTTGTCCGTTTTAGATGTCTCAAAATAGGTGCAGTTTAGAAAATTGTTATGGCGCTTTATATCGCTGAAATTGAGCGTCGTAAACTCACACTTCATCATTTTGAAGGTTTACGATTTTAAGGTATCTTTTAAAGTACTTTAATTTCATTTCCAATTTCAGTTTGTTGACACACGTTTTCAACATGTTCACAGGACATGTCCAATTAAAGGAGGCAAAATTGACTACTAAATTAAAAAAAATATGAGCTCATATTCACAAAGAGCTCTCATGTCATCCTAAAATTGTTTGTAAGAGAAAATTCCAGCCAATTCTAATGGTGGACGTATAGGAAAATAATCCCAGTACAAAAATCTGGGGATAAGACATTCCACCAAACTTCAGACCCATTTCCTTGACTTGCACCAGCTGTAAACTCCTCGAACGCATTATTCTCAAATTTATTACTAAGTTTGTCGAAGACTATGGTCTGCTGCACTAAAACCTACACGGATTCGGGAGGGGCCTATCTATTCTAACACAACTTGTCGAGACAATGCATGATATTGCCCAAGGTATTGATGAACACACTCAAACAGACATAATTTTTATGGACTTTTCAAACGCGTTAAAAGTTAGTTTTTCAGCTGGTTCACAAACTTGGGGATGGGGCAGTGACTCGTTGGATTTGTAACTATCTGTCCGGCCGATCAGCAGTTTGTAAAGTACAGTGATCATGTTTCTGGTACACTAAACGTCCCATCCGGCGTGCCTCAGGGATCCGTCCTAGCACCGATATTATTTGTGTTGCTTATAAATGATCTAACCCGTGATATTAAGTATAAATATCAGGCTATTTGCAGACGACTGCGTATTGTACAAAGAGATTAAAGATTGCAGTGACCAAATTCAACTCAACAATGCACTGAACAAAGTAGCAAGCTTGTGTACTAATTGGCAGATGGTGATTAACACGGATAAAACGGTATCTTTATTTTAGTACGCAACCCAACAACGAGGGCTCCACGGCATTGAAGGTGCAGGTGGTTACGCTCCGTAACGTAAGCCAGCACAAATATCTTGGTATTACAATCTTGTCTGATCTCATCCGGACAGAGCACGTGGAAACCACAGCCGCGAAAGCCTTAAAGAAATTTTTATTTCTCAAGTGGATGCTACGACACGCCAACCATGACGGAACACTTTTAGCATATGTCACACTTGCCAGACCGCTTCTATAATATCCTAATATAATCTGGTTTCCATTCACGAGTAGTGGTATCAAATGGCTTGGAAACGTGCAGCGGAAAGCGGTTTGATTTACCTTTAACCGTTATCGACGCCTGGATTCCCCGACAGAATTGTTATGTCCGTGCAGGATTACCTACACTCCAAAGTCGAGCTAAACTTAATCGCCTAAAGTTTTGCATATGGTACTGCACAACTGCTTTAAAATATACCACCCAGGATACATTGAAACTAAGAAAACAAGACAAGCACGTCACATGCATGTTTCACACTTCAAGAATATTCGTGCAACAACACATTTCACTGTTCTTTCTTCCCTAGAATCATACGAGAACAGAATGGTCTCGACCGTCCTATTTTAGTGGAACAGCATAAGATAGATGACTTCCTAAAACTAGTGCAAAGAAGAGTTTAATTTGCACGCACTGATGAACTTATAAGGATATCCTAACCTTGTGTGGGATGTTTCTTTCCTAATGACGCGCTTTAAATTATTGTACTTGTGCTTGCTGTTGTATTCATTCTCTAACTTAGACAGTTGTTTGTCTGTATTATGCGAACTAATACGCTTTTATTAGTACTATATGCATTGTACATGCCTTCTCTTCCTTCTTTTTTGTTTGCATTTTAGCCAACTGTTCTCTTGCTCCTGCCAATTATTGTTGTTTATGAGTATGCTATCTTCAAAAGACCACTCCTGTAATAACGCTGCCAAAGGGTTGACAGTATGAAAAAAATAAAATAAATAAAATAAACAAAATAAGAAATATAATTAGCGAAGGCGGCTGGCCGATGGTAAAGAGCACTTGCGAATGAGGAGCATGGTGAATGCAGCGCCTGCTTCCTACTATAATGCATTTTAACATTTTTTTTAACTTAAGCAACAAACCTCATCAAATTCGGTGCGTGGATGGTGAGCAAGGTGATTTCTCCCCTTTCCCATGCATTTCGATACGAGCTGTTTGGGTATAAAGCTTCTTCTTGAGGAATGTGTTGGAATTTTTTCAGCTGCTCAGCAGACAGCAATTTTAGTTTCTGATAGCCATGAGACCGTAATGCTCTTGCGCATGCGGATGTTTCAGCGTGCCCTATATATAGGCAGGCTAAGCCGCCTATTGCGAAGGGAGGGGCTTCGGACAAGGTGGAGGTTACAAATGGGTCTTTATTTTACTACGCGACCCAACAACGAGGGCCCCACGGCATTGAGGGTGAAGGTGGCTCCCCCGACCAGCTTGTCTCGTCGGCTGGTAGAGCTACACTCTTAATCTCACCACGCTTAGAATATAACGCCTAAACGTCATTTAAGCGTTAGCACTCCGTATTTATGCGTTATAGATCTTTTTGTTGTGTGTTGTTGAAAGTACGCGTGATTAAATAAAGTTCCAAGCGTTGAAGTTGCCTATGGTTTTCGCAAGCGCTTTCTTTTTTTTTAATTTTATTTTAGCGTGGTTTATTGAAGTATGCTTTTGTATAGGGGAACTCACACTTAGATATAGGCGCCCACCTCTCAATGACAACACCGATCATGCGAGTGTGAGTACGGTCTTCAAGGTCGCGGTTCCATATAGACCGTTTTTTCATGGGCGCCGCCATTGTGTAGGCATTGGAGCCATCTATGGGCAGTTGGCATGCTGGCTTGGGCGAACGCTCGTGTTGTATGCTGTGGTATACGCTCGGCGGCAGTTTCTGGTGGATTTATTCCCTCTCCCGCGGTCTATTTAGCATGCAATGGCGTCTTCTATGTGGGGAACGGTCCTCAGTGACCGCAGTGAGTAAACTACTCTTCGGCATGACGGCAGAAGAAAGCAGATAGAGTGTTAGTCATGGCAGTGACAGTTACGTGGCTGAAGGTAAGTGTCTCATATCGATCTGGACACGCACTTGAGGCCATGACTGGCGTAAAGCATGTTGATCACACTGGTAAGTTACGCTTATTTCCATATGAAAAGCTAACATTATGTATGTAACCTATTCCCAAGTCTTGTGTCAGGTTCTGTTCTCAAGTTCTCAGGTTACTACTTTTCTGTAGTGCGTAGAATAGTGATCAACAGCAGAAGAATAATTTTCTCGCACGCATCGTTACCAAACTAAGCTATGTTGATCAGTCCAGCTTGATGAACGCATATATACACAGAAAAAAAATGACTGTCTATATTGACCAAGCTGTATTTTTATAACAGCCTTATCCAACGAAAAATGTTTTCTTTGGTGCGAAGGGCTTCTCTTTCGATTTTTGATGCAAACCCGGAATATTCCCGGACCATGCATAAGTTATGGAGAGGAGAAGAGCATCGTTTGCACCGCCATACCAAGTCCACCTGTCTGACGAGAACTCCTTGGAGAAGCCTTTAGCTCTGTGCCTTACGATCTACTAAGTATGTACAAGCACACTCATATGACACTCTTTGGACAGCCGCTTGGATTTGTCAAAGTGATACCTAAATCAGAAAGCTCTTCGGAAATCAGAGGCTCAGAATCGCCTCAGAAATTTGTTCGCCACGCGTCGTATAAGTAAATCATAAATAAATTAGTTTTTCTCTTTTCTTTTTTTCTTGTAGTTTAGCAAAAGAATATGCTCGTATGGTTTTCCTCACAGCTAGAAATTTCGCATTCGTACAGTTTACGTTCTGTCTTGATAACTTTCTGAATAAACGGTTCTACTGTTTTGGAGGAAGCTTTAAACAGCATCTGCTTATAGCACCCATTCGCTGAAATTTAGCCCTCTTTGCTCTACCGTGATGTAGAGATGCTTAGACATGACAGATTTCTCCGTAAATTGTAATTAAGTACTTACAATGAATGCTTAATACTTGGTTGCTTATATTTATATTGACAAGATTGGTGAATAACCCATGCATGTACGAGTTCAATTTACGGGACCCGGCAGCGTAGGTCACGCTTGCAAAG